>NC_056444.1:31792924-31795424 GCF_018296145.1 Oncorhynchus tshawytscha
ACACACCCAAGAACAAACGTGCGTGCACACACACACACACACACACACACATGCACACACACAAATACCCTCTCAACCCTCCCTACACAGAAGCACTGTTTGGCCATGGTCATCAAGGCCAGGTGACTGATAAGCTGGGTGATGATAATTTGGAGCTTCATCTACTGGCCTTTGTAAACACTGATAGTCTGTTAGTCACTTCAACAGGGTCCCAGTCCCAGGACCCCTCTGTTAGGGAAAGAAAGGTTATCATCTCCTGGCCTGCCTAAACTGGAATGCTAAAACTGGCCCTGGTCCAAACCATGTGAGTAGAAAAACCCAAAGTGACCTCTCTGTCTTAAAACCATTAAGGACACATTAAACAAGCTTCTAGATCAGAACAAATTATTAGTATTCTTTCTGAATAGTCTTTTTGTGAAAATATTCATAAAAATTGCTCGTGGCCTCATAATGGTGGGTGTTGTTGCAGGGCGGCATATTATCCCCAGGGGAGGGGGTGGAAGATGCATAGCTTTCTGGTCACCCCCAGAAATCACCACCCTCAGCCTCAAAAACAAAGAAAACATTTCATTCTGTCTGAACAGAGTGCCGGCAGTGTATCTGAACTGGCAGAGCTAACACACACAATCACATCTATTACAAAGCGTTTCTTTGGCCTTCATATGTTGAGGAATGGTGCTGTGGTTCTATAAGTTGCTCAAGTCAGTTTTTCAGGACGCATGTTACGTTATTGGGGGTAGTGCTGTAGTCGTAGCTTCAGTTAGCTGTGTTAGCGTTACTCCATATTCATATTTCAGACGTGTTTGTACCACCTCCCCAAGGTCCCTAAAATCCTCTCGGAATTCTATTGAAATAATAAAGCAATATCGATAATATCTACTTGATTTATGCCCCATGTCCTAATATACCGCATACCACATGAGGCGTTTTTATTATAGCTCCGGAAAAAAAAGGCTTATTTGAAATCTGTTTGCAGTACCTTTTAAATGGAATAAGATATCAGGTTATTATGGCGTTTTCTGGGCAAGGATGAGGATCCAATAATAAAACAGGGTAGTGAAGTGGAGGCTTTAATAAAGCGACATGATAACACAACTCAGTATGCATACAAAGCACAACTGTAGATGTGTGGAGCATAATACTGTTTCCAAACCCATTATTCTTTTAATGGCTGCCAACAAAAATCTCCTAGTGAGTTTCTTTCTTTATGTAAAAAAAAAAAAGACTTCGCTAAACTCCTACTAACTTTTGAAAATGAGTTTCTCTGAGTCTCTTTAAGGTCATTGATGAGACATTGAGGCAAGTTGTCATGGAGCTGCGGTGAAATAAAGACAAAGAAACTCCTAGGGCCTTATCTCTGAGAACACCGCTTTCACTAGAGCCAGTGGAAAGTGCACCAAACATCTCCTACACTCTGTAATGCCCGGGGTGTAGTGGAGGAAGAAGTCAGGCGCAGGAAGCAGAGAGTTCAGGGTAGTGATACTTTTAACTCACCACACAGGTGAAACCCTTGCCAACCCAAACAAATACCCCAAAACACGGGAAACTAAACAGTCCAGAAAATACACACATACACTTACAACCGTGACCTACAGTCGTGCACAAAATGTACACAGAGAATAATCCCACACACCCAGTAGGCGGGCCGGCTGGATAATAAAGCCCCACCAATAAACCTAATTAAACACAGGTGTAACTAATAAACAGACAAGGGGAAAAAAAGAATCAGTGGCGGCTAGTAGGCTGGTGACGACGACCGCCGAGCGCCACCCGAACAGGAAGGGGAGCCACCTTCGGTAGGATTCGTGACACACTCATCCATGCAGAACATTCCCCAGTCTATCAGAGATCTACAATAATGCATTGCTTTTCTCTATTCTCTATTTGTTTCTTGTCAGTGCTGTTGTGGGACACCCAGTGGAATTGTAAAACAACGGACACACGCAAACACACACACCTCATCGCAGTACGGACATGACTTGAATCGAAGCTAGTGTCCGGGTAGCCATGTGTTTTGTGCCGTGCTTGATGCTGTTGGGTCATTAACCCAAAGGAGGATGGAAACAGTCCGACTCACACACCAGTCATGCACTATTCAGACGCAGCCTCCGACTCACACACCAGTCGTGCACTATTCAGACGCAGCCTCCGACTCACACACCAGTCATGACACGTGTACAAACACTGACACACATTCCACCTCTATCTCTACGGATAGTTGTGTGGGGAACGAACACCCACAGACACACTGTTCCGAGTCTGAGACTACGTCTGAAATGGAGCTCTATTCCCAATGTGTTGTACTATTAAAGTAGAGCCCTGTATGTGGAACAGGGAGCTATTTGGTGTCATAACCAGCCATAAAATAATGCAATATATGTCACAACAGGTCTAAATGTCTGTGTCCTGACAGTGTTATGATCACATTATGACAGGTTATGACAGGTTATGTCAGCTGTTATGTCATATTATGACATGGTTATGACCATAGTGTGTTATG
>NC_056444.1:31800424-31830424 GCF_018296145.1 Oncorhynchus tshawytscha
GCACGGTAGTCCTCTCACTGTGCCGGCTAATCTTTACCATCACAGCCCAGACTGCTATTGTAGGGGTTTCCTGTACTTAATTACTGGGGCACAAGGCATTGTGCTTTGCTGTGCTGAGGTTTCAGGCTCCATTTCTAACCCTTGTGTAGGACATTAACCTTCTGTAAGATGTAGGCTAGGCCAAGGGGGTGACTGGCGACTAGCCTTACCACCTGTTGTGGTAATTCTATTGACTAAACAAAGAATAGAGGGAAGGTGGAGCGAGGGAGGGAAGGGTGGGGAAGGAGGGATGAAGGTGTCTATTTCCCTGGTCAGTTTTTGATCTTGCCAGGAAACGGATTATCTTATGACATCACACTTCCATCTTAAAGTATAATGCCCTGCAGTGACCCAGAGATATGATCTGTTTCCCAAATGGCACCCTATTTCCTAAGTAGTACACTAATAGGGTGTCATTTGGGACCCTTCCTCTGTTTAGAACTACCACAGCTCTTTTCAAGAAGTGAGACTATAGAGAGTATGTTGATCCCTGGTCTGAGTGGGTTTCCATGGCGGATTTCCAGGGCAGGCTCTGAGGTGATTTTAAAGGGTGGGATCTCTCATAATTCAAGTCAGACGGATTCATGGGGAAATCAAATCAGCCTCCCAGACAGAGGAGAGCAGGGCAGAGCAGAGCAGAGCTGAAGCAGCAATATAATATCCATCATGCAGCACAATATTTAATTGACTTATATAACATTTCTCCTTTCTGACAGCTTCTTCCCCTCCCTCACTACACATCTACACCTATTTTATTAGGACTGTCCTCTGGGGTTTGGGGTTTCTCTCTCTCTGTCTCTGTCTCTGTCTCTGTTTCTCGCTCTCTGTCCCTTTCTCTCTGCCTTTTAGGTTGTTCTCAGGGGTTCTCCCCCTCTTTCTTTCTCCCTGTCTCTCTCTGCATTTCTCCTTCTCTCTCTGCATTTGATGATGAGGAGAAGGGCCGGCTCTTGCCTTTTGGGGCCCTAAGCGAGATTTGGTTTTAGTGGCCCTCCTCTTGACGGCGTAGAGAAATGTACATTTGAAATGTTAGCGTTAAATGCTACCTTGTCACAACACAACTGATTGGCTCAAATGCATTAAGAAGGAAAGAAATTCCAATAATTCACTTTTAACAAGGCACACATGTTAATTGAAATGCATTCCAGGTGACTACCTCATGATACTGGTGAGAGAATGCCAAGAGTGTGCAAAGCTGTCATCAAGGCGAAAGGTGGCTACTTTGAAGAATCTAAAATCTAAAATATATTTTGATTTGTGTTATTTCATTGCGTTGATAGCTTCACTATTATTCTACAATGTAGAACATTTCAAAATAAAGAAAAACCCTTGAATGAGTAAACTTTTGACTGGTACTGTATGTTTACCTGAAAATATATATGGGGAGTTGAAAATTACATTGATGGAGGCCACTATCTATCTACAATGTTAAATCTAATCAGCCCCCTTAAAAAAACAAAAATCACCAGACTGCCTCATTATGCCTTTAGACATGTAATTAAGAAATGAAGACGACTTTGAGTCTTCTGTGTGTCCAAAAAAAGGTTTTCTTGATTAGGCGTCGAGCATTGGGCAATTCCTTTCTGTGATGATGTGAATTTGGGGTGCTGCTAGAGGGAGTTGAATGTGAAGGAAGTTAAAGCATGCACCCAATTACAGTGTGATTCTGTCATACGCACACACACACACATACGCATGCATGCATACACACAGATGCGCGCGCACACACACACACACACACAAACACAGACTCGTCATTAATTTCCGGAGCCATCCCCTGAGAAACGTTTCAATATTTTTCTGCCAACGTTATGCATATTTATGCTTACATCCTCTCCGCTTCACTAAATGTCACTGGAAATGTTTATTTTTCTAATGAAGGCATTTTCATATTTTACTCTTATTTCCTCCTCCTCCTCCTTCTACTCCTCCTCCTTCTACTCCTCATCCTCCTACTCCTACTCCACCTAGTTCCCGCCTCTTGTCTTTGTTTGAATGAGTCGTTCCTCCTGAAAATGACCATGCAGCTCTGCACACTGTTGTTTCTCTTTCTCATTACCATAATGTCTCTCAACTTCAGACGAGTTTTCGTCCTCTGCTAATTCCATGCACACTTAGTTTCAACTCACTCGCTGAGCCTCTGAGGAGAAACGCTGTCTTTGTTACAATTACTCCCACCGTTGATCTTCTGGAGGTCCTGTGGGACTCAGCATACAGGGGTAGTTTTTAAGAGTCGCTCTTTTTCCCATGATGCAACCAAAGCCAAAGGAACTGCCTATAAAAGAGCCGACTCACAATTCTCTCCTCCGGCTAAGAAAGCTTTGTCAGACCCAGACAGAACATTTCAAGTTTGAACATGTTCTAGAAGTTCAGCATTGAGTGATGAGCATAAATATGTATATGCTCTCTCTCGACCTCTCTCTCTCTCACACACACACACGTGCACACACACGTGCACACACAGCCTAGAACACAACCGTAGTTTTAGATGTACATGTGTGCCTCCAAGTCTGTGTGAAATGTTCTTAGGGAAAATAATTACCAACAGCTGCCAAAAGTGTGAACGAGTCTAACAACCACATGAACCACTTCACCACTGTGTAATCCAAACTGTACAATCTGCTTGTGTCCCATTCACAACACAGATACAGCTTGTCTGAACAAAGTAGCTGTCTTTAACTGTGGTGTGTGATAGGGAGAAAAAAACACATGCTCTGATTAGTAGGTAACTAGGTTTTTTTTTAAAGTTCATGGTCTGCACCCCAAATCCCACTTCGTGATCTGGAGAAATAGGAACATATATTTAACAGTGGCAGATGGTTGAGGAAATATCCCATCAGCCATTACAGCTGTTTACCTTAGGGGAAAACAACATGATTTCACATGTGGAAAATCAAATCATTTCATGTGAAATCATGTGAAACCATGTGGTTTGGGAACAATTCACATGTGGATCTTCACATGTGATTATAGCACCTTTTTCATGTGGAAGTTTGTGAAACCATGTGGTTTGGGAACACTTCACACGTGCCCCCTCAGTTTTGTCCTTTAAAAAAATGAATGTTTCTCTGTAATACTACGAGGCACCTAGCAATTTTATGAAGTTGTCTTTAGCCCAGATAGGTTCCCAATCTCCCATCCACATAACTAGCCACCAAGAAGCCATTTCTTGGTAGCTAGTACAGGTAACTGCCAAAATAAAGGAAACACTAACATAAAGTGTCTCAATGCACCTTGGCCATAGATTCTACAAGTGTTTGGAACTCTAGAGGGATGCGACACCATTCTCCCACAAGAAATTCCATTATTTTGTGTTTTATTGATGGAAAAGGTGCTGTTACAGGATCTCCAAAAAGTGTTCAATTGGATTGAGATCTGTTGACTGAGAACACCATGATTACATAACCTTTCACATGTGAAATCATGTGGAACCATGTGCTTTTGGAACACTTCACGTGATGATATTTCACATAACCTTTCACATGTATTCAAATTTTCACATGATGCCCTGCCAACAAATATGAGTCATTAGGATCTCCCCGGAACATCACAAAATAGCTGCAGTGTTTTCAACAGTACATAATTGACTCATTAATTCAAATTCAACATGTCGTCACCTGGGATTTAAACTCACAACCTCTTGGTTTACAATAATCCGATATTCCTGCTAACTCACTGTGTCTGTGTCAATGACTGATTTCACCTGTATTCCTACACTTTGGACTTCAAAGTAAATCTCAGCTTTGTATAATACACGAAGAGAATCTGTAATATTTATCAGAGTGATTCAGGAGTAACGTTAAAACAGAATAATATGCCAGAATAATATGCTAATAAATATGTAAATATGCTAATAAATCCTGAGGTTGTGAGTTCAAATCCCAGGTGGGGTCATGTTGGAAAGTCAGTACTAAGTGATCATGTCAAATGAAATCATACTGTCATTGATTGAAAAAATACATTATTTTAGCTGAACAGCCTACCACTCACATGTGGAATTGCATTTTCACGTGAAAAAATTTCACATGTGCAAATTGAATTTGCATATTCACATGTTGTCACGATCGTCGTAATGAGCGGACCAAGGCGCAGCGTGATTGAAGTTCCACATCTTTATTACGGTGAAACAAAAACAGTAAAGCAATAACGAAACGTGAAAATAGTGGTGCACACAAAACAATATCCCACAAACACAGGTGGGAAAAATGGCTACCTAAATATGATTCCCAATTAGAGGCAACGATTACCAGGTGCCTCCAATTGGGAACCATACAAAACACCAACATAGAAATATTGAACTAGAACAGCCCCTGACCTACTACACCATAGAGAACCAAGGGCTCTCTATGGCCAGGGCGTGACACATGTGCAATTCTAACTATCACGTTTATTTAACTAGGCAAGTCAGTTAAGAACAATTTCTTATTTACCATGACGAGCTAAGAACAGTGGGTTAACTGCCTTGTTCAGGGGTAGAACGACACATTTTTACCTCGTCAGATAAGGGATTTGATCTAGCAACCTTTCGGTTATTGGTCCTACGCTCAACCTGCCGCCCCACATTGGTTAAATATTTGTACACTATTTTAGCTCAACAGTGTACCACTTACCTTAAAACCCCTATACCATTTTATTACTTCTTAGAAAAAAACACATTTCAAATTTGCTGTTTCACATGTGAAATAATTGTTTTCAGATGTTGAGCTGAAAACAAGAGACACACGTGAGCTCAGTTGTTTACATGTGAAACCATGCACACATGTATTCAATATATAGTTCACATGTTAACCCCACCTTTTCACATGTGAGGAGAATAACATGTTTTCACCTCACATGTCATTTGCAGATTCACATGTGGAATTTGAAGGTGCACATGTGAAAATTGAATTTGCCCTTTCACATGTGAAAAATGTTCAAATGTTTTCACGTGCAGTTTCACGGTATCACATGTTGAAATGTTGCATCCCCATGTTGTCACATTTATTTCACATCAGATCACGTTTTTACATGTGCTCCAATGTTTTCACTTGTGAAGTTTCATGTTCTTAGATGTTGCTTTTACATGTTGACACGTTATCACATTAACTTCACATAAGATCACATGTGAAATCTATATCTTTTTTGAATAAGGGTTCATACTGATAAATAAAGAGAGAAGAGGTAAAGCTACAACACAGAGGTGACTGTCCAACATAGTGCCTGTCCAAAATATCACCTTTTTTTAATATTTTTTTTACAAAAACCTACAGCCAATATGAATATTACTGTACATATTCATCAAGGTTTTCTATGGCATTGACTATATTATCATAAAAAAGTAACCGTTACAGTTCATATGATTGATTCCAGGGCTCAGTGTGCCATACCATAGGCTTGATATGACATCAGGACTGGCAACACACACCCAGTCATTTGGGGGCAGAGCTGAAAATATCGCCTTTATTGTGCAGCTGTAATCGGAAAACTGACATGGAGGGCCCTCTAATGGGTGGCCATATTCTGTTTGCGTCCCAAATGGCACCTCGTTCCTTATAAAGTACACCATGACCCTGATCAAAAGTAGGGCACTACATAAGGAATAGGGTGCCATTTGGGATGCGGCCTACATTAATCCTGCTGCAACCTACATTAATCCTGCTGCTTAGTCACTCTTCATTTTCAAAAGCAGATTAGCCTTCAATGACTGACTATAGTCTCTTTTCTGTTGATTAGAAAATAAATACCTTACCCTGACTTTGTTTTTAATAAATGAACATATGTTTTGGTCTATTGGGCAGTTCTCTTCTCTTTGGGGAAAGAAGAAGAAGCAAGCAGAAGTCAAGGCTCACCTAATGAAATTAAACCGACAGCCCAGCTCACAAGGAGAAAAAAATAATATGTCTGCTTTTGTGCTTTGGCTAATTATACCACAGGAATGTATTAAAGATTACTGTGGGATATGAAGGGGCAAATCTTTTAAATGGCTCTCTCATTGTTCCCTCACAATCCCCTTCATTTCAGATATGGCAGCTGCCTCAGCCACCATTGTGAAATTACCCTGTCCCATTGTTCCAAAGCCTTGTTATCCACAAGACACACGAGTCTAGTTAGTGGCGCTTTGATAGAGGGGCCCAGTACCTCTCTAACATAGTGTTATCTGCAAGAGGGGGAATTACCAGTGGTGGATGGAATAAAGCAGCTCCTTCCTCTCTCTCTAAGAAGACTAAGAAGACTGTGCACCATTAGTTGGGGTCATGACTGTCTTATGTTGCTCCACTTCCAATTTGATATTTGCAATTGAAGAGGAGTGGTAGGCTATATATACAGTGGTGGGGGAAAAAAGTACCCAATTGTCATATTTGAATAAAAGTAAAGATACCTTTACAGAAAATGACTAAAGTAAAAGTAACTCAGTAAAATACTACTTGAGTAAAGTCTAAAAGTACTTGGTTTTAAATATACTTAAGTATCAAAAGTAAAAGTCAAATCAAAAGTATAAATCATTTCAAAATTCCTTATATTAAGAAAACCAGACAGCACAATTTTCTTATTTATTTATTTACGGATAGCCAGGGGCACATTCCAATACTCAGACATTTACAAATGAAGCATTTATGTTTAGTGAGTCCGCCAGATCAGAGGCAGTAGGGATGACCAGATTGTTCTCTTGATTGGTGCGTGAATTGAACCATTTCCTGTCCTGCTAAGCATTCAACATTTAATGAGTACTTTTTTGGTGTCAGGGTAAAGAGTAAAAAATACATCATTTTCTTTAGGAATGTAGTGAAGTAAAAGTAAAAGTTGTCAAAAATATAAATTGAAAAATACAGATTCAAAAAAACAAAACTACTTAAGTATTATTTTAAAGTAGTTTTACTTAAGTACTTTACACCACTGTATATGTTCAGTATTGTGCCTTTTATTAGTATTTAGCATTGTTAAGCCTTTATATATGCCTTTATACATTCATTCTTCTGCAGTTTTATAATAAGAAAGCTGATGTAAAGGGCTATTGTTTTTGATCATGGAATGAATTGACAGTATAAGAGTATAAAAATGAAAAAACCCTTTTCGATTTTGATAACCTTCCCTGAAAAATATAAATAATTATTTCTGCATTGCGATTTTAATTAAATGAAGACCCAAGAGTCTAATCATAAGACTACACGTGTTTGTAAATATAGAAGTCTTATTAGACATATGGGAATTCCCCAGCAGGTCGTCTCTCTTGACACCACCTACAGGCCGGAGATAGCTCCCGTTACTGTGGTTACTGCGGTCACACTATTGCACACCGGATAATGCACTACTTACTCTTGACTTCACTCTAATGTGTCTGCTTGGGTTCAACCTATGGGTTTACATTTTATCGTCCGAAGCTCTCTGTAGGAGTCCGTCTCCAAGACACCCTTTCCTGCTCCCAGACACTCCAACCTCGGTGCCACCCTGGTGTGTTTAGAATGCAGTCAGAGTCAATGTATTCCACCCTCTAAATATCAGGGCGGGATGTCGTTTTCGTGCGTTTGATGTGATTAATTTCAATATGAAGGCAATGGGAGTTAAATCTATTTTAATGAATAGACTAACAACCTCCTAAGGTATTTGTAACGTTGACATATAGGAGTTCAGCTTGTTTAAATGATCATGTCAATCAATAACTCACATTTGTTTTATGTTCACAATATCCATATTATTCCAATCATGACACAGGGTCATTTCTGGCCAATAGCAAGTTCCAGACTCACAGGACTGCGTGCGCCCTGTACGCGCTGGAGTCCAGGTCTCTCAAAGGTCTCTCTATACACTCTAAGAAAAAAGGTGCTATATCAAACCTCAACGGGTCATTCGCTGTCCCCATATCAGAACCCTTTGAAGAACCCTTTTGGTTGCAGGTAAAAACCAATTTAGGTTCCACGTAGAACCCTTTCCACAGAGAGTTCTACATGGAACCCAAAATTGTACTTGAAACCAAAAAGGTTTCTACCTGGAACCAAAAAGGGTTATCCTATTGGGACAGCACAATAACCCTGTTGGGATTCATTTTTTCTAAGAGTGTACCTGCTACCAAATATGTCCAGACCAGACGGTACAATTGATCAGGTACTTGCTGGTCAATAATAAGTGTACATTTAAACACATTAAATGTGAGAATTCAAGAAGACAGTTCATACGAGGTCCATATAGCCTGTAAGAATGCAATTTGGGGCAATGGCTGTTTATTACTAGATCATTACACAAAACGTATCAATAATAGCGTTGAACGTATGAGTAAGATGAATGGCAGTTGTATTATCAGTGCTTATTTTGTGGGTGTGTTCAGATGTGTCCTAATATCTAATGTGACTCAGTCTATTCTGTAGACTGCGATAAGACAGCCAGGCGGTTGAATCTACATCTCGATTGTCGAGGCAACCCCCTGGTAAATGGGCGTGTGACTGGCTGGCTGGGTCCCGAGACACCGGAGACTCCAAACGAAGCCTGTGTTCTCAACAGCGCTACAGTAGCTGAGCACACACGCAGGAGAGGTGCGTGACGCGCTGTACAGAGGGAGGAATAAGAAATGCTAAATTCGAGTCAAGCAGTCAATGCATTCAATCAATCAATGCTCTATAGGATATTGACATTTTCTAACCTCGGGTGATATTTTGGACTGACTTTTACCGGCGCCGTGCTACTCATTGTAAGCACAAATCCCGTATCCCTCACTTGATACTACTGACAGCAGCGGATAGCTGGCTGTGTGTACGCTGAGTTGAGTCTCCGGGAAGGAATTGGCAGCGGGCGCGTGCCTTTGCGCGGAGCAGAAAGGTGCTGAGCGTCAGGGTTGCCCGGACCGGCCCCGGCGTACTACAGGCTACGGATTGACTGGGGAAATATTTGGGAATTGACTTCCTCTCTCGTCAGCGGTGGAGACCTGTCCTTTCCTGTGGTTGTTTTTGAGGTTAACGGATTTGGAAGGGGGTGCGGAGACTTTGACAGAGAAACAGAGAGGGCATACTCTCAGCCTGCCGAAAACTGCTTCGCTTCGATATTGGATACATATGGGGCTGTGAGTGAGTCTACAAGACGCAGGTGAATGCAGTTATTTTTCATTAAGTGGCTTGAATTCAGAAGAGACAGAACAATGTTGTTATATGAGGAACACTGAGCGAAGCGTGCTCTTAGCTTTCATTCACATGGTTTTAAAAATACAGCGCATTGAAGTGAGCTACTATCCCCCTGAACAGCATAGAACGCAGGGTACGGGCACGTTTTGTATCGCTTGAAATGTTGAATTACTCTGTAATTCAGATTTTCAGTGTCACATGTAAGGAATGTTAGGCGCCCTTGGATTCACGTCAGAGTAGTTGCACAGAGTATTTTATCCTGTGACTTGGTGAGCATAGCAGCTGGTCGAAAGCATTTCATATTGAATGTAAGTCCTCTTTTTGTACAGTGCCATAAGGTAGTCTAAAAAGCCAAATTGCTTGATGCTTTGCACTGCCATTGATTTCCCCCTAAATCTCAATATGACGTTTTAATGAATGCTTTATCGCGATTCGTGCGTTAACCGCTTTTACAATTAGGAGATCTACATAGCCCATTTGATGCGTAAAAATAGATATATGGTATAAAAAAATTATTCATATTGCAAATCGATATCTCTTCTTTAGAATGATAATTCGATATTGAATGCCACATAGCATTTGAAGGAGGCTTTTCTCTCCTAGGGAGCTCCCTTGAATTCAGAATTAGCCTTAGCGTCTTTGAGAGAGGTCGTTTGGCACACACAAATACAAGTTTTGGAGGCAGTAGTGGTCTATGTTATTGTCCTCCAGTTGAGCTGTTTGTTAGCGTAGTTTAGTGACATCCAGTAGCCAGTGACAGTGTGACAGTCCATCTCCAACAGAGGAGGGATAGTGAAAGAGAGCTAGCGCCCGTGTGCGCTGTCACTTTCAGGTCTGACTGGAAGTCTGCAAGTGAGACGGAGAGAGTCTCGGAAAAAGAACCCAGACCTCAGCTTTTAAAGAGAGAGGGGCGTCCATAGGTTAGGCTATGCATATTTGTAATCAAACCAATCAGAGACCTCTGAGATTTAGGCTCTAGCAACCAGACTGAAGCAGGCAGCACACCCGCTCAAAAGAAGAAAAGCGGCCGCAATTTAGGGGTCGTATCCATCGTTTTAAGCCTCTATTATGGCAATGACTTTCGCCAGATGTTAGTATTACTAGTTCGTGTCTTGTCAGATTTGAGAATCAGCAGAGGGCGAAGGGGAACAACGCGAGCTTGATTTGCTAATGTGCCCACTTTTGAGACGAATATCAACCACCACTGCTGCTTACTCTCAATATTTCTTTCCATTTAGCACCGACGGATTACCTCTTGCCTGGTCATCGTTTCCAAGGAGTTGAAACGGGAGTGGTGCTGGCGCCGGGGATTTTTACTTATTCTTTCACTCGCTCCGACTACTTGTGTGGAGGAAATGGCAACGCCAGTGTTTGAGAGAGGACCCCAACTGGAAGAGAGAGGAAACCGGACCTGAATGACAGGATACAGCAGCCGACCTGAGACATATCCAAACACATTTCAACCGCTTTAGTCAAGACACTTCTGCTTTATTTGTTTTCTTTCGGCCCAAGCTTGAAAATAAGGAAGAATAACAGGACCTGAAAAACCTTGGGAGGAGTTTTATTTCGTTTTTCGTTTTTCCTCATTTTATTTTGTTTCTAACAAAACAAGGATGCATTGTGGATTAGTGCTGTTCCTCTTAATGGGAATCTTCTTCGTCGCTAAGGCTTTCAAAAATGGTAAGTGACAACTGATATTCCCCCGGCTGTGCTGGGCTAGCCTATTTATCCTGATGTTTTTAAGGATGAACCGTCTCCAACCCTTCGCTGATGTTTTTCTGACTCGTTACGCGTTCACCTGCCTGTCTTCCCTGCGGGTTAGTGCTGCCATTGTCACAGATACATTACTGTAGTGTGGGTCGTTCTATTTTTCAGATGTTATTAAACGTTTGGGCACAGTAGACTAGTGCTAGGGTACTTCCCTCTTTCTTTGCTGTAGCAAATACATGTAGGCGGCACTTTATTGCTTCGTTTCCACTATGAGCAAACTTATTTACGATAGAATGAATAGAGACATAAGAAAGAATGAACCGCCACATTTCAAATTCTGTTGAATATTGCATTGTATCCTATTCAAAACACATTTTCAAGTACTTTACATGGCAGATGGTAGCTATAATACAAAAGCATGACTGCGCACACATAAATGAAGATAAAGTGAGAGGCTAATTTGGACTACTTGAAGTGGCGTGTCTCTAGACACGAGGAAGGGCTCGTTATTCTCCGGCGCTTGTAAAGAAATGGTCTGTGTGAAAAGGGAAACAAGTTTTATAAGGATCTGCGTGAATCTAACAAACATTACGAGCATCATTCGTTAATATAGATTACTCAGCAAACGAAAAATAGATGGCATAGATATTTTGTTTTATGTTATAATCTACATAGGCTACCCCAAAAACAAATAAATGATGCTCCTCACAGATAATCTGTGAAAAAACTAGAGTCTATCATTTTTTTTATTGTTTGGCGTTATTGCCATATAACACATTGTCTACAAGTCGCATGGCACCATATGTGCCATTCCCATGGAGACTCAGCCATACCCCGGCACAGCCACAGTGTAGCAGCAGCTCCCCGTCCACTCTCGGTCTACTACATGAATCCATTACTCCCTGCCGGGGCTAATGGTCCTTGGTCATTAGGAGTTGTTCTAGATAATAGCTGTTTGTGACATTTCACAGAATTTTTTACTAGCCTATTTATAAAAAAAACATTTTTTAATTTAATTGACAAGCGATTAACATCAACCTTGTTGGCCCAACATAAACCACTACAATTAACAGTAGGCTATAGGCGAAACTTTTCCTAATGTTTGTGAACAATTGTGTTGTATACCATCCTTATACATGCCTGTCAAATAAAATGTGTACCATACTGTGTTATCTGAGCAAATTAATATAATAAAAAGTCAATATAACACATTTATCAAAAAGTGGGAGAAATGCATAATCTTTAGCGCATTGACTGTCAGAAATGATTGACTTTACGGTGTGTCTTCACGACCTAACCAAAATAGCCAAAACGCATATTCCATTTGTTTGGTATCTAGTTTAGACATATTTAGACACTGTGGGTATATGTTTATATGGAGTTAGCTTATAATTTTCAGCCTAAATATATATTTATAAAAATTATTCAAACAATCATGTTCGACTCCAGTTTGATTTTGAAAACAGTCTCTATCTTCATCGGGACAATATTCTGATTAAAAAACACACTTTTTTTTCTGCATTAAATTCTAGCCAACATTATTGATTCATTTGAATCCCTGCGTCTGTGTCACTTTGGTCTGTTGTGCTGACTGTCTTTTCTCCCCTTTCTTTCTTGCAGACAAGTGTGGGGACAACATCAGAATAACCAATGCGAATTACCTCACCTCGCCTGGGTATCCGACATCATATTTGCCATCTCAGAAATGCGTTTGGGTGATAACAGCGCCTGGACCTCACCAAAGAATTCTAATCAACTTTAACCCGCATTTTGATCTCGAGGACAGAGAGTGCAAGTAAGTTGACTTGGCTGCCCACTACACCGTTCATGCATATTGTACATGAAAGCCCGCCATCTAGTGGCTATGGAATTATTGCGAGCGGAGCGCTGCCTGCATGTGTGAGGCAGGAGTGTTTAAAAAAAAAAAAAACTTGCTTCAGAGTTTATTTTCTTGTCATTGTCTGAGAAAGATTTTACTCAAAGGACTTAATATTTTTCAGATTCTCATGGGTCTTTCCATTGAGGAAGTAAGCCCATTTCGTCTAAACTTCGATACATTATACATTTCTCTTCCTCTTCTCATCATAGTCCATTAGAAGGGGAACTGACCCATCCTGCTGGGTCAGTTCCAGTTCCATGTTTGACTTTTAAGCTTTAAGGTGTTATGCCACTCCAGGTCAAACGGTTAACCTGTTGTCGGGGAGGTCTAAGCCGGGCAGCCAGGCTATGAAACCGGAGCTCCACAGTAATGTGATGAGCCTGCTGCCTCCCTGTGTCAGTGGTGCCCTGAGGTGAAGCAATGTCTCAGCCTGGGCTGGCTGGCTGCCTATCCCTCTGTCTCTGCCTGCGCCCCAAACCCTGCCCTGTTCCCGGTTCCCTGTGTGTGTTCCCTCTGTGCCTTTGTTTACGCTGGAGGGGCAGCTAGAGAACACAGAGTGAACAGGGATGGATACTGTTACTGTATCCCCACTACGCACTACATCCAAGCTCTCTCTCTCTTTCTCTCTCACTGCTATGCCGTTTGTGTTTTCGCTGAATACCACATAGGCCCGTAGGTTGCACTGTTTTAATAGGATCTCTGCCCACTGGGCACAGACGTCAGTTTAACAACTAGTTTTGGTCTACACTTGATTGAGTTGTCAGCTAATGTGGATTCAAAGTGAACTCAACAATTATATGAACCATGTCATTGGATTTAGGTGAAAAGTTTGGTGAAAAGAAAGACACGGTGGGTTATACCGCTTTACTGCTTCTATAAAGGGCCATTCTGTGATTTACTGCTTCTATAAAGGGCCATTCTGTGATTTACTGCTTCTATAAAGGGCCATTCTGTGATTTACTGCTTCTATAAAGGGCCATTCTGTGATTTACTGCCTGGTTGACCACTGCCGTCTTCCAGAGGAGGATCCTGGTGGTCCTGACTTTTCCTAGCTCAGATTTAATCACCCAGGGACTGTTAAAATGTCGCCAGGCACAAGGTTACTGCGTGTGTGTGTGTGCGTGCGTGTGTGTGTGTGTGTGTGTGTGTGTGGACATATAGAAAGAGGACACAATACTTTTGTTAATGGAATTAACCAGGAATGAGTTTCCTGTGTTTAAACACACACACAAAAAATAAGGAACTCAGCCTCAAGGCACAAAATGCAATATGGCTTCCCTTTTTTCAGTTGAAAAGAAATGTCCTCGGTGAACTTCAAGTTTAAGCATTTCCGTGTTGTGTACAAATGATTTCTAACGTTTCAGTCCACATCCATTGAAGGGTTCTGTTTTCCACGTTGGGGCTGACCTGCCATGCAGTTAATTGCTTGTCCCTCCGTACATTTGTTAGTTGCGTATAATGAGCATGTTATTTTCCTTGTTCCAACCTTTGCCAAACGTCCTTATTATGTTTGGAGCAGAGCCAGGGTTTACAGTGTTTTTACTGTGTAATGCTGCCCGTGGAGTGGTCACGGGTTATAAACCACAGTGCTAGAGGGAAGCACACTAACAACAACTAACCTGCAGAGACATCTTTGAAACTTAATCAAGTCACTAGTGATTCATGTGGTTCATGCAGTTTATGCGTCCCAAATGGCACCTTATTCCCTATTTAGTGCAGTACTTTTGGCCAGAGCCCATAGGGTTTCCCATAAGACTCTGGCCAAGAGTGGTGCACTCTAGGGAATAGGGTGCAATTTGGGACGCAGTAATATACAGTGGAGAAACAGGGTCAGCTTGACCTCAAGGCTCTTCTACTTGAACCACTTCTCCTCCACCCTGTTTGGTCTGGTAGCGTTTCGTAGTCCACGTTGTAATCCAGCGGGTTTCATGGGACTATAGTTCCACTAGTTTCCCCTTACGTGGTCACTTTAGACTGGATCGGGAAGATGGCCAGTGACATTGACCGAGTCCCAAATATCACCCTATCCCTTACATAGTGCACTACTTTTGACCAGAGCCCTGGTCAGAAGTACTGCACTATACAGGGAATAGGCTGGCGTTTAAGATGCAGCCATTCAATTAGGCTCTCTCATTTCTCATGGCCCTAGGTCTCAACTCATGTATCCTAATGGTGCTTAGTAAAGGGAAGGCCACTCATCTTAATAGCTAGAGGGACATGTCATAATGTAGATAAGTCCATTAGGGCATAGGAGGGAGAGATACTGTATGTGCTTCATGGCCTTGGTGTCTTTGTGTTGCTAGATAGCGGTTGGGTTGGTGTGATTTGTACAGCAGCAGTAATCAGACTTCCATGGACCATCCAGTCGCAGCTCAACTCAGACAAAACAACCCTTGCATAATGGAAACTGATGAAGGCAAGTCCCAGAATGGAAGCCTTGCCTTGCCTTGCTTATCTGATGGACCAGTGCGTAGGGGGTAAGCAGGCAGCTACAATGCAAGCCTCAGTACGCTCCCCTGCAATTTAATTATTGGTCCAAATGGAACACACATGCTCCACATGTGCTCCTACATTGCCGTTATCAGCCAACCAAACAGAAACCAAACAAAAGGCTGAGTCTACCTCTGTTGTTACACGTGTGACTGGCTGACGGGTTTGTTTGAAAGGTTAGGTCTGCATTCCAAATGGTGCCCTATTCCCTTTATAGTGAACTACTTTTGACCTGAGCCCGATGGGCCCTGTGTTCTCCGCTATATAGGGAATAGGGTTCCATTTGGGACTCAGCCTCAGTCTACAACTCGTATCCTGAGAGAGAGGAGAGTTGGAGGAAAAGCGTTCACCAGTAGATAAGGACTAAGTGGCCATTGAACAGTGAATGTGGGAAATGTTTACCTTTCCATGCAGTGTTGTATAGACTCTCATGCTGTGTTTTTGGGTTACGCCACTGGTGTAGCTCTCACAAACCAAATGAAGTTTGAGGTAAAAGCCTGGTCCGTCAAGACAAATATTTGGACTCAATTTGCTCTGAAGTTAACTTTAGACTTAGAAAAGCTTGCATAGTGTGATGCTGTAGCTTTCTACGAAAGCTGCTTTGGTTGGAATCAACATTCCACCAATATGATATGCTTTTGACAGCACAATGAATCATTGATGTGCTTGGATCCTCTGACCAAACAAAATATCGGACCAATTCTTTCTATGCCTACATAATGTGAGATCCCCTCATAGCTATGGTGAAGACTGCTGAAGAGTAGAGCTGCCTTTTGACGGAAAAAGGGGTTAAAGTTGAGCGATGGGGTAAGAAAAGGAGAGGTTGCTTTCGATATGAAAATGCCTCTCTGTCCTCTTATGTTTTTGAGAAAAGATAGGTTAAAATGGAGAGATGAAAAGAGAGAGGATGATTCCTTCTATATGCGAGTGAGTCTCCTTATTCCTTCCTCCCTCTTCTTTCCGCCTGTCCTGTGTTTGCTGGACCTCAGAGAACAGTGAATTCCTGTGTGACAGCCCATGCAGTCCTGAGATGGCGAGGAGACATGGAGGGTGGGGGGAAATATTCGGAGAATGCCTTCTGAAGAAGGCCCTTTGTGGGGGGAGGAGAGAGGAGGAGAGAGGAAGAGAGAGGAGGAGAGAGGGAGAAAGCCAGTCAGTCAGTGAGTGAAAGCTTCAGCTCGTCTAACACACAGTGCCTCAGAAGTTAAATCCCCACTAGCTGAACTCCCCACTAACTGAGCTCCCCACTAGCTGAGCTCCCCACTAACTGAACTCCCCACTAACTGAGCTCCCCACTAACTGAGCTCCCCACTAACTGAACTCCCCAGTAACTGAGCTCCCCACTAACTGAACTCCCCACTAACTGAGCTCCCCACTAGCTGAACTCCCCACTTCGTCCCCTAGCCCCCCCTCCATCTCCCCTGCTACTGACTGTGACTGCCCGTAACTCAAGGCTTGAAAAAGCAGCCTTTTCTTCTCTCTAATTATGACCCCCTCCCCTCTCCTGCCGAGTAGCCCCCTCAGAGAGCCACATACCCTGCTGGGAAGACAAACACTCTTCGCTGTGGTCTGAGACAATACACATCCTGCCTGCCTGCCCTCTGCCCTCCACTCTCCGCCTGCCCTGCCGGGCATTCCTCCTGGCTAGCCCTGCTGGACTAAAGGCTTGCAACCCAAATGGCACCCTATTCCCTGTATAGTGCCCCATAGGGATCTGGTCAAAAGTAGTGCACTATGTAGGGAAAAGGGTGCCATTTTCGACACAGACCGAGACTACAGACATGAGTTACAGCAGGGAAAAGCAGGGGAAAGTGTACTCAGCCCCCTACTGGTTCTGGAGAGTTCTGTTTTATGTAGGTCTTTTTGTTCTGCACAAATCCTAAGACCCTGACTGACTCATAGGTTCGTAACACAACACTTCATGTTTAACAATGAAGACCACCTGTTCCTCTCAGAGTATACGAGGGGTACTGTGAAGAAGGAGGGGGTTTGTGCATGGGACTCACTGCTGCGACTGCTTCCCTGGTACTGCCACACAAGCCTGCCTGGGCCTGAAGCTCCCTGCTGGGGTTGGGATATCAGTGGGTCTTCTCTCCTCTGTGGAGAGGCTCCATCTCTGTGTGGAAGTGCCCCATAACTCTCCCCAGAAATCCCCTGAATAAAGTGCGCTGACTCTCCCACTCACTTCCCCTCTCACTCCCTGGATGCATCCCATATGCCACCCTAATCCCTATATAGTGCACTTAGTTTGACCAGAGACCTATAAGCCCAATAGGGCACTATAAAAGGAATAGGGTGCCATTTGGGACGCAAAACCCTCTCTCACGCTCGTCCGCTGCACAAGCAAATATGGAGGTGGTGAGTGGGCTGCGTGATCGTCCATCAGCCTCCGTTGTCATGGAGGAAAATAAATAAGGCGGGAATGTAAGGAGGCTTTTTTAATTCTCTGTCGGGCACGTTCAGGTCTTCTAAAACATGCAGGCAGGCTGTGACCTCTTAGGGCCAGGGGAAGTGTTTTGGGCTGACATGAATTGTTGGAGATACTTATAGCCTGACTAACAGACAGGATTTCTAGTTGTTTATGGGTCTCTTTTGTGTGAGTCTGTGTCAGTGAAGCAGTTCCGCTGTACAACATCAAAGCAGAGTTGAGGCAACAGAGGCAGATCTGCTCAACGAGGCAAAATGCAGAGAGCAGCAGCACTGTGTATTTTAACTACAGAGGACAATATCGGCTGAAATGATGCACCTGGTCCGCCTCCAGAGTTGTACAGTAGGAAGTACATTGTATCTCAAATTACATTACAGCAGCACCACTGATAGCAATTTGCTTCAAGGTGAGTTGTTGCTCTGAAATATCACAAATTCGTAACTTGCCATAACAGAAAAGAGGACACAGGTTTTTCAGAAAGCCCTGTTTTTCTGGTACATTCACAGCATACAGAAAGACTTCTGGCCAGTCCGGTGACCCATTAAAACTAGTGTAATTAGCATTTCCCAGCAGATGAAAGCCCTGTCTAAACTATCTCTCTGGGGTCATGTTTAAAAGAGAGGTTCACCTCTGTCATAAGATAGAGGACAAAAGGCTTTAAAAAGAGAGTGGTGTAGGAATCCTCTTGACTCTCTCTCTCTCTCTCTCTCTCTCTCTCTCTCTCTCTCTCTCTCTCTCTCTCTCACTCTCTCTCTCTCGCTCTCTCTCTCATTTCTCTCTTATGTTACGCAAAGGGTTAATGGTGGCAAAAGTCCTTTGGCTAATGAGCAGGATTTAAATGTGTGTGTGTGTGTGTGTGTGTGTGTGTGTGTGTGTGTGTGTGTGTGTGTGTGTGTGTGTGTGCGTATGTGTGTGTGAGTGAGTGCGTGCGTGCGTGTGTCTATCCCTGGCTGGGGCTAGACTAGAGGAGATGAGTTTGCCGGTAGTGAAGTGTTCACCTTGGCCAGTGTTGGAAGGGCAGCCTGATTGAAAAGCTTTCTTGCCGTGACATCTGCCGTCCTCCCTGCTGCTCTGTCACTACTTTGATTCATGCGCGCCCAGCTCACGCACACCACGACCGGGAGGCGAGCCACTCTTCTACCCCGCAGGAGAGGACTCCACTTCAGAGGAGGAGGAGAAGGAAGAGGAGGGGAAGATGAAACAGGAGGGAGAAGAAGAAAGGAATGAGGAGAGGAGTACGGGGACTCAGTCGTAAATCAGAAAAAAGCAGACTTGCAGACCTATAACTCTGCTATGCAACGATATAAAGATATCATGTTTCAGGTTTATTTAATCATCCATGTTCACTGAGAATGGATGATTTAGTATCTGAGTTTTGGTTGGTTGCGACCTGTTTAGTGTTTTCCCTCCAGAGCCATATAAGCATCCCTATATGGATTTTTAGTGGATGATGTCATAGCCCACACAGCTGAGGGATTTCTTGTAGTATGCCTTGCTTTTTATCCAAAACAGACTCCCAGGAAAATAACTTCATGGACAAGTACATGGTTGCATCCCAAATGGCACCATACTCCCTACAAAGTGCACTGTTCCCTGCATAATCTGTATGGGTTCTGGTCAAAAGTAGTGCACTATGCAGGGAATAGGGTACCATTGGGATTCAGCCCATGATTAGAGAACTGCATTGTCTCTATCTTGACACAGATTTATGGACTGTAAGAAATTCATACAAATTTGAATTCCAGAGAAAGGTGAAAAAGCATTAAACACTCAGGTCGTAATTCAATTAGAGTGCTGTTTCCAAAGACATTGGCAATATGAGCATGCAGTCTCAACTCACTCGCTTTTTAGATAAGCAACAGGTTTTTCTTTAGCTCACCGCCTCACTTCTCTCTCTCTTTCCATGTAAGAGAGGCTGTTTTAAATATGGAGTCTTTCTGGTTGCGCTCAAAACAACAAAAGGGGAAAATAAACAAGGGGTAATTATGAGATGGCTGTAGGAAGAAGGGGGGGGTAAGTAGAAAACAGTACTTCACAATGCTTCTCTTCTCCTCCACCCTCCACCCTCCCAGTCTCTATAGGAAAGAGTCCATGGAATCTTGTTTTAATTGATGAGGCCTATTGGAGGTTGTGTAGGCCTGTTGACGTGGCCGGCTGGGGCTGTAGTCAGTGGTGTTAATACACCTTGTCTGGGCATGTTAGCCCTGTTTGGTTTAGTGCCGTAGCCCTGAATAGCCCTCGGGGTTTGATTGATGTGCCCTTGTTTCCCAGGTCCTCCCAGGCCTGTTTGTTGCCCTAAAGCCGCCTTGCTTAGTAGGAGAGGCTTTGAAGGCCAAGTGGGTTTGTTTTGCAGTCGGTAGGAAAGTCCTTCTATCCTTCTATTTCAGGCTGGCTGGATTCCAAACGTCCTCGGTCCATAGTTTTCCGTCCGATCTCTGTGATTATGCACACCGTGGAGTGGTTTGCCAACCTGTTCGTCGATAGCTGGTGTGGTGTTTCCCGGGCCCTCACTCCACAGCTCTCTGGAGGTTGACAGGGGTGTGTGTGTGTTTGTGCATGCCTGCGTCTATGTTTGTGTGTGGGCCGACTGCAAGCAGGAGGCAGCGGCAGCAGGAAATCAGGCAGTGATGGATGTCTCTGGACCCCGTTAATCTCTGATTGAGTTAAAGCTACTCCACAAACCCTCGCTTTGTTGGCTTTCCCACTTGATCTCTTCTCTGTAAATCAACAAAGCTACCGCCTTTTCCTCACATCATAATTACATTACCTAAAATAGCCTCAATAGGCACATGGATGGTATATTTCGTCCTTCTGCACCACTATATGGTACCCTTTTAAGATTGAATTGTTTCACAGTGGGGTGCTAGTGGCCTCCCTGTTACAATACCCTACCCTGGTGCCACCCCCTACCCCTGAACCGCGCCACCCCTAAAAAGGGTCATAGAGAGGGCCTCTTACCTCCTCTCCTCGCCATCCTTGGGCCCTTCAGAGGCTAGAGGGGGACATGGGCTGCATATAGCGGCACCCATTTCCCTATAGTGCATTACTTTGACCTAGAGCCTCTGGTCAAAAGTAATGCACTATATAGGGACTAGGGTGCAGTTTAGGACGCAAGCATGGTCAGAGGCAGCTAGTTACTAGGCGCATGGGCTCCAGCCAGACCAGGGTGTGCATGTAAGGCCCAGTAAGGAGAGGTCAGAAAATTCGCCTTCCAAAAACTTGGCAGGACCGGCTAGGCTAGCCCATCAGATCAGCACTTTAATCAGCATGGGCAGTGGGTAAAGACTGGGCAATGCCAACCCCTCCATACACCCTACCCTCTGCCCGGCCCACAGCCCCCGGCCCACAGCCCCCGGCCCACAGCCCTCGGCCCACAGCCCTCAGCCCTCGGCCCACAGCCCCCGGCCCACAGCCCTCGGCCCACAGCCCTCGGCCCACAGCCCCCGGCCCACAGCCCTCGGCCCACAGCCCTCGGCCCAGACGTTGTTTTTGTTGTTGTGGAAGAGATGCACTGCTTGTTACCTCCCCCTCACAGCCTTCTCAGCATGGCCTATTTGGCTTCGGAACAACATCATCGTTAGACAAATCAAGTATATTAAAGTGTGAACAAAGGGGAATTTTGATTGGAAATGAGGATGGGATGAGGCAGCCATGAGAAGAGGATGTGAGCGTCCCTGGCTATCTGGCACTCAGTCAAATAACTGGTCACGCCAAAATACATGTGGCACACACATTCCAAATGACTCCCGTTGTTTTCTTATCGTCATCCTCTTCCGCTTCCTGTCAGGAGCAGAAATAAAGAGGAGACCTAGTCAGTTGCATAACCAAATGAATTCAACTGAATTGTGCCTTAACCCAACCCCTCTGAATCAGAGATGTCGCAGCGGGCCGCCTTAATCAACATCCTTGTCATCAGCACCCGGGGAGCAGTTGTTGGTTAACTGTTGATTCTCCGGCTCAGGGATTCAAACCAGCGACCTTTCGGTTACTGGCCCAACACTCTTAAGCGCTAGGCTACCTGCCACTTCTGTCTTTATGTGTGTGTGTGATAGAGTAGCAAGGGTGTCCTGCACAAAATCCCTTTTCCTTCTGTCCTCCCTGCTCCTCTCTCCAGCCAATAATGGGGCTATCCTAGACTTCTATCCCAGCCCCTACAGACTCCCAGCCGGCTGTATGTCTCTCTGACCTGGTCCAGGGCTCGCAGGGCCCGGCCTCCCATAAACCCTTGCTGTTTCTATGCTGTAGTCTTCTGGGAGGGTGGATGGGGAGGAAGAGAGAGGTGAATGGGCCTTTTTAATTGAACAAGTCCCAGTACAGTTATTACTACCAGTGTGGAGCCAGATAAAAGCATCAGGGGACGGCTGAGTGAGAGAGGAGATGGGCCTGTCTTGGTCTATCCTGCTCTGCTACTGCCCTGCCCGGCAGTAGCAGGAGACGACACTGACCCTGTGCACCCAGACCACCAGCGTTTTTCATGTTGTCACCCATTAGCCTAATACTACCACTACCACTACCACTACCTCTCTCTCTCTCTCTCTCTTTCACTCTCTTTCTCTCTCTCTCTCTCTCTCTCTCTCTCTCTCTCTCTCTCTCTCTCTTTCTCTCTCTCTCTCTCTCTCTCTCTCTTTCTCTCTCTCTCTCTCTCTCGTCTACTTCTCTCTCTCGTACTACTTCTCTCTCTCTTTCTCTCTCTCTCTCTGCCCCCCATTCTCTCTCCCTTTCCTCTCACCCTTTCTCCTCCCTCCTTTCTCTCTCCTCATAGTGGAGAGGAAAAAATGCCTAGAAATGCCACCCAATATCTTTACCTCTGTTTGACCCCGTTCCTCCCCCTCCCATCCCCCCACTCTTAGAATCCACTGTGCAGAATATACACACAGCTCGTTACTCACAAGGGAGGGAGGGAGCATGCATCTCACAGTAGTCAACAAATGGGCCATATAGTTTGAAAATGATCTTGTTTTTGAATGTGCGTGTCTGTTGTCTGTTCTTCTTTTTTACATATGTCTTGCTCGCCGTGCTGGCTGTCTCGTAAATCAGAAGTCATACCGTATCTTCTCTTCAGTCCCACACAAAGTTCAGTGGGTCATGAGTCCATTGTTTACAGTGAAATACTTGTTGACCCTCTTCCTCCTTCCGCCTTCCTCCTTGCCTCTCATTTTCATAGCATTCATCATATCATCATCATAATGAAATGGATTAGAGGGATTATCATTATTTGTATGGTACGGTATTCATTCACGGCAAAGGCACTTCCTCTTCTCATACTCTTCCTGTACAGTGTCAGAGTGACCCCAGGATGACCCTGTATATGTGCACTGTGATTGGCTGTCAGTTACACTAAGAGGACATGGGGTCAGGCATCATTACAGGAGACATATGCAGGGCAGGGAAGGCTCACTGACCGCAGGGTCACATGTCATGGCAGGCAGCCCTATTAAGATCCTATGAAAGTATTAACATTAAAATTCGATGGCCGGCCCCCATTCATGCTTCATGCCGGCATTCTAGCTTTAGTGGTATAGGGTCAGGGAGACTAGGAAAGGAGGGGTTTTATTACCCTTTTATCACCCTTGACCTGTCATTGTTGTAACAATGGCCCTAGGAACTGTCGGGGTCTGAATTTACAATTGAGAGTCAGAAATGTAGAATACAACAGGTGCAATTTTGACATTTGATTGTGCATCATTCAACAGTTTTTCTCTTGTTATGTCAGTCACTGACAGTCAATCAATTAGCCATGTCAGTTAACAATTTTTGGATTGGTAGTTAGTCTAGCCAGCTATCTAAACTTGTAGTAATCATGGCTGAATACTGACCGAGCACTCAGGGCATGGGCCCAGGTCCCTGGCCTCCAGGGGGCCCACATTGATTCTGTTAGTCATTCTCACTCAGATATCAAATTAAGATGGCATAAGTCATGGCAAAATGTGTAATAAATGTGCAGGAAATTAGCTGTAAAACTGAAGAAAAAAATATCTGTGCCCCATGGTAAAATTTGTAGAATTGCATGAATTGTGTACATAAAATTGTTAAATTTTCTCGCAGTCTAATGGCAAAATGTGTAGAATTGCAGAAAACGTGCTTTAAAACTGCAACATTTTCTCTACGCTCCGTGGAAAATGTTTTAGAATGAAAAGAAATTAACCTTAAAACTCACATCCGCCGTCAAGAGGGGGACCACTAAAATGTTTTGTCAGGGTAGCCCCCAACAAAATCCTATTTAGGGCCCCCAAAAGGCTAGATCCAGCCCTGATCTAAACCGTGCTGCTGTATAGCCCCCTCTACTCTTCTCCTCTCCTCTCCTCCTCCTCTCCTCTCCCTCTCCTCTCCTCTCCTCTCCTCTCCCTCCTCTCCCTCCTCTCCTCTCCTCTCTCCTCTCCTCTCCTCTCCTCTCTTCTCTTCTCTTCTCTTCTTTCCTCTCCTTTCTCTGTTATCACAGCCCTCTCAGATATCAAGGTGGGACAAATGGGAGCTGTCCTCCCAGTAATAGCCCCAGAAATGGCTCACTGACACAGACAATATGAGGACCTGCTACTCTGCTACTGTCTGTTTCTACCTTATCGTCTTTTTTTATCCACTCTTCCTTCTTTCTTTTCTTGACCAATTTCCAATCTGCTCTCTCCCTCTCTCTGTTTTTACAAGGTTGCTAGTTACTCTGTTGTGGAATTTATTTATTCAAAGGTTTTGTTTGTACAGTACAGTATACAGTGGCTTGCGAAAGTATTCACCCCCTTGGCATTTTTCCTATTTTGTTGCCTTACAACCTGGAATTAAAATGTATTTCGGGGGGGGTTGTAACATTTGATTTACACAACAACACTTTGAAGATGCGAAATATGTTTTCTTGTGAAACAAACAAGAAATAAGACACAAAAACGGAAAACTCGATCACGCATAACTATTCACCCCCCAAAGTCAATACTTTGTAGAGCCACCTTTTGCAGCAATTACAGCTGCAAGTCGCTTGGGGTATGTTTCTATAAGCTTGGCACATCTAGCCACTGGGATTTTTGCCCATTCTTCAAGGCAAACCTGCTCCAGCTCCTTCAAGTTGGATGAGTTCCACTGGTGTACAGCAATCTTTAAGTCATAAGACAGATTCTCAATTGGATTCGAGGTCTGGGCTTTGACTAGGCCATTCCAAGACATTTAAATGTTTCCCCTTAAACCACTTGATTTTTTCTTTAGCATTATACTTAGGGTCATTCTCCTGCTGGAAGGAGAACCTCCGTCCCATTCTCAAATTTATGCCAGCAGCATACCACCCTGCATACCACTGCTGGCTTGCTTCTGAAGCTAAGCAGGGTTGGTCCTGGTCAGTTCCTGGATGGGAGACCAGATGCTGCTGGAAGTGGTGTTGGAGGGCCAGTAGGAGGCATACTTTTCTCTGGTCTAAAAAATATCCCAATGACCCAGGGCAGTGATTTGGGACACTTCCCTGTGTAGGGTGCTGTCTTTCGGATGGGATGTCCTGACTCTCTGAGGTCATTAAAGATCCCATGGCACCTATTGTAAGAGTAGGGGTGTTTAACCCTGGTGTCCTGGCTAAATTCCCAATCTCGCCCTCAAACCATCACAGTCAACTAATAATCCCCAGTTTACAATTGGCTCATTCATCCCCCTCCACTCCCCTGTAACTATTCCCCAGGTTGTTGCTGCAAATGAGAATGTGTTCTCAGTCAACTTACCTGGTAAATATATATTAAATAAAATCTCTGGAAGACTGAAACAGATTTCCCTGTATTTAGCCCCATCCATCATTCCTTCAATTCTGACCCGTTTCCCAGTCCCTGCTGATGAAAAACATCCCCACAGCATGATACTGCCACCACCATGCTTCACTGTGGGAATGGTGATGAGAGGTGTTGGGTTTGCGCCAGACATAGTGTTTTCCTTGATGGCCAAAAATGTCAATTTTAGTCTCATCTGACCAGAGTATATTCTTCCACATGTTTGGGGAGTCTCCCACGTGCCTCTTGGCGAACACCAAACATGTTTGCTTATTTTTTTCTGGCCTCTCTTCCGTAAAGCCCAGCTCTGTGGAGTGTACGGCTTAAAGTGGTCCTATGGACAGATACTCCAATCTCCGCTGTGGAGCTTTGCAGCTCCATCAGGGTTATCTTTGGTCTCTTTGTTGCCTCTCTGATTTAATGCCCCCTTGCCTGGTCTGTGAGTTTTGGTGGGCGGCCCTCTCTTGGCAGGTTTGTTGTGGTGCTATATTCTTTCCATTTTTTATTAATGGATTTAATGGTGCACCGTGGGATGTTCAAAGTTTCAGATATTTTTTTATAACCCAACCCTGATCTGTACTTCTCCACAACTTTGTCCCTGACCTGTTTGGCGAGTTCCTTGGTCTTCATAGTGCCGCTTGCTTGGTGGTGCCGCTTGCTTGGTGGTGCCGCTTGCTTGGTGGTGCCGCTTGCTTGGTGGTGCCGCTTGCTTGGTGGTGCCGCTTGCTTAGTGGTGTTGCAGATTCTGGGGCCTTTCAGAACAGGTGTATATATACTGAGATCATGTGACACTTAGATTGCACACAGGTGGACTTTATTTACCTAATTATGTGACTTCTGAAGGTAATTGGTTGCACCAGATCTTATTTAGGGGCTTCATAGCAAAGGGGGTGACTTGTCAGTTTTTAACTTGTCAGTTTTTAAATTAAATATTTTTTTTGTAACAAGTTATATTTTTCATTTCACTTCACCAATTGATCTATTTAAATTACAGGTTGTAATGCAACAAAATAGAAAAAACGCCAAGGGGGTGAATACTTTTGCAAGGCACTGTAGGCCATGTTGCAAGACATGAGGCAAGACTTCAGTACGTGGGGATTGTTGAGTAATATAGTTGGTTATTCACTGTCACCCGACCCCGAGTTAATGTTGTAATGCATTTCCTAGAAAACAATCTGCTTGGATATTCAGTAACAGCAATGTGACTACCTGAATATTCATAAACATGTTCTTCTACAAATATGCATGGTATTTAATTTCAGGAGCCGACTTGGAAAGGGAAAAGTGCTAAATGCATATTTCCATTCTGCCCAGGGCGATTCTCTAATTAATTGTGGTTATCCATCCCTGTTTTATTCATGATAACAAGATGTTTTATGGAAAATGAAGGGATCGTAATGAGTGCAAAATACCAGCACTTTAACACTTTCTCGCATCACTACCACAATTAATGCTTCCATTAAATGTTTAACCCCATGAATAGACAGTGAAAGGAAATAGATTCCAGGGTGAAATGGAATACAGGTTTTCTGTTTGTTGGCATTTAGCTAGCCTTTGAGCATGTCTCCAAAAAGAGCTCTACACATTAAGCAATTAGATCAAGTTGAAATTTATCCAACGATTGATTCATGACTAGTGGAACGACTGGTCGAAAATTCCTTTATCATACCGGCTGTATTTCTGTATTTTGAAAGTTATGTATCTTGCAAACTTGATTGCTGATATGGAAAACATTTTGGGGACTATATCACCAATGGACTAATGGAACAAATACCAAAATATCATTTTTGGGTGGAGTTTTCCTTGAAATCTCACCCCACAGTCCAACTGGAGTTCTTTTTGGTCTTAAAGCAAACCATGTATAATCACGTTATCGTGACTTGTCACGGCTCACGGTTTGTGTTTGTAATGATCTGGTGAGCTCATAACAGCAGTTATGCTACAGAAATATGGTACTGATCTGTTTTGGTCTTCTGGGCTTTCTGTAGGGCACAGGGAGAAAGTGTGTAAGCTGAACACACCTCGTAGTTTTGAGAAGCTAAAACAGCAAACAGCACAAAGCCTTGCACGTAACGACAAGGACATGAGGTTTACAGACCTTCGCTTGTGTGGTTGGTTCTATTCCTCTAGCTGTCTTTCTCCCCCTCCCCCACATACCTTCCTCTACCCTAGCGTGAGCCAACGCCAAGTTCAGCAGATAGCGACCCCCTAAGGCTAACTAACTTCTCTCCACATTCTGTCTGCTCTCTCTCTCTCATATTTCCTAATGAAGGTGCATTGTGTTGTGTTGAGATGCAATAATTGGGTCTAAATACCCAAATTCATTCAACTGATTGTTGGGTAGAATGCATGCAGGATCTCTCAACAATGTCATTCACCAATGACAACGATCTTATAATGATATATCCATCAATGATAATGATCTGATAATGATATACTGTATCCACCAATGATAATGGTAATTGCAGAAGCAGCCTCAAAAATCAAAACCAACCAGTCACATCTAAAAATATGACAGTGGCTGGGCTTTGCAATGAGCTGGGCCGGGCTGATCCAAGCGAGGCTCGCCAGAACGAGTGACACGCAAAAGCCTTGATGGATGCAGCTGTGGAGGACTATGTGTAGGGAGGATCTTATACAGACATGTGGTATGGTATAAGGGCCAAATGAGAAGCTTTCCTCCGCTCTCCCCTCCTTAGCCCACTTCTAAACACTTCGGTTCTAATCATTCTTCAGAATGGTGGTGATGGTGGTGGGTGGGTCCCTCCTCCCTCCCGGTGGATCCCTCCCTCCCCACACACACACACACCCTCCCGCACACACACACACACACACACACACACACACACACACACACACACACACACACACACACACACACACACACACATTCCCATGCACACACATTCCCACACACACACACACACACACACACACACACATTCCCATGCACACACACACACACAAACACATATGCACACACACTCCCTCACTCACAGACACACACCGGTTCTAAGGGGACTTGGTTAGGCACTAATCTGTCCTGACTCTCTCCCGTTGGCTGAATGCAGGACTGTTGGAGTAAGAAGCTATAAAAAGCCACTGATTGCTTGAGACACCCTTGATGTCTCACGTCCAAGTTTCCATTTCAGCTCAGTGAACTGTGGGTCTTTCCTACCCTGGCTACTCGGCAGTCTGAAATCACAAAGTTAATAACTCGATTAGTGTGAGACGGAGTCGGACGTTTAAATGTAGAGTCTGTTGCTGCCCACCCTGTTCCTTCCTTGTCTGTCAGACTCAGCAACTGGCAGTTAGTTCATTACAGACCTGAGGAGGGAGGAGGGGAGGAGAGGGGGAAGGAGGTTGGGTGAGACTATTATTATAGTTGTGGGTTAATGAATGTGACATGCTGGAGGAAAGCTGTAAGCACAGTGCATCTGACCTGGTGAGGTACGTCCCCTTCACGCTCGGAAAAAGAAGGACGGCGGCCTCCTTGTAGAAACAGTAATGATGTGATGCTCCAGTCCTGAGTGACAGTTTGTTAGCCCTGACGTCTCGCTAGCACCTGAGCAGAATTTTAGATCTCAGAGCGCGGATTTTTGGACAGCTGACAACAGAGTTTACCTGTAAATCCCATCTAGCCTCTCTGAGGCTGCGTCCCAAATCACACCCTATTCACTATTCACTGTGTAGTGCACTACTTTTGTACCCCATAGGGTACTGGTGCACTATATAGGGAAAAGGATGCCATTTAGGACGTACCCTATAGGCCTCCCAGCTCAGTTCTGTTGTTTGGACCACTTTAGTTAGTTTTAACCCTGAGAGTTGTTTTTGTAATGTTTGGAGGTGACATGTTTCTAGAAAAAGAAACACTAGAGAACAGACTTGGAGTGCATCCCAAAAGGCACCCTATTCCCTATTGCCCCATGTGCCCTGGTCAAAAGTAGTGCACTATGCACTGTAGGGATTTGGCTGCCATTTCGAACGTAATCTTTGACAGTTTGCTGTGACACAGTTCTACCAGGGGAAAGAATATAGAAGAATATTTGTACATTTGTTTTATAGCTTTCTACTCGGTCATGGACTTATGTTTCTAAATGGGCCTGAATAAAGAACTATAACCTATTGTATCAAGCTTTAACAGCGCTTTATAACATTATTCCTTATTAACCAGGATCATATACCATCTATCATAACCACATCATATGCTTTTTTTTTTATATAGAGCTAGAGAGATCATCATTTCTAAAAGGGAAAGCTGAAGGCAGTTTAAACTGTGTTATATTGTTAGCCTGTGGTTCATCGCCTCCTCTTGGGTTGTGTGAGGTGGGTTAATGTTCCCGTTTGACACAGCAGGATTGCTTTCTCTCGCTCCCTGCAGTAAGAAGGCAGGGTAATACATTTGGAGGCGCTGAAGCGATGGTCGGGGAGAATTAGATTCATCCCTTTTTTGCTTTTAATTTCCCCTCTGGATTGGCAGACCATTTTCACTGTTAGTGTTGTGGGAGGCACATCCAGGCTGGAGTGGAGCAGACAGATTAATGAAATGTTATAGCTGGGGCATGATTCAGCTGGATCCTACTGTCTATAAGGGAAAAGGACAACATGTAACGTAACAAATTATTATACTGTCTCTGTTGG
>NC_056444.1:31835424-31840424 GCF_018296145.1 Oncorhynchus tshawytscha
AGGGCTCTGCTCCATTTGGAACAGACCATTAGCCTCCATCCTTTGGTTTAGAGAGCAGCCAGCTCGTTGATTAGGTAAGCGTATCAACACCGGGGTGGTATTAGCCAGATAAGCGTCAGCAGATTTGTGTTGGCCAACACATGTAAACTTCATGATACACAGATGTTGAGATAGCGTTGGGGAAGTAATGCAAGGAATGCCGTGCATCTTAATTAGCCTGAATTGAGGAATATTGCAGTATCTGTACAGTACTAGAGGGCAGCTTCAGGCAATGGGGGCTGTGTTCTTTCAGAAGTAAATGAGGGGTCAAGGTCAGATGAGAAACAGGGTACATACACGTGCATAGACACCTAGACTCTCTGTGAGGAACCTGGAGCTCAGCCCTGGCTTTCATCAGCAGTGCAGTCAACAGAGCAGGGGAATGTATAATTGGGGGGGAAAAACAGGTTGTTTGTAGTCCTCCACATCTCTCTCACACACACACACACTGGTTTTTCAATCAAGGGATCTTAATTAGCCCGGGCTATTTCTTTTATGGGCAGTACATTGTCGGCCTCGCTCCACACAGAGAGAGAGAGAGAGAGAGAGAGAGAGAGAGAGAGAGAGAGAGAGAGAGAGAGAGAGAGAGAGAGAGAGAGAGAGAGAGAGAGACACAGAGAGACACAGAGACAGACAGACAGAGACAGACAGACAGACAGACAGACAGACAGACAGACAGACAGACAGACAGACAGACAGACAGACAGACAGACAGACAGACAGACAGACAGACAGACACAGACAGACACTAAGACACAGCTAACTCCTCCAAGAAGACAGACTAACTCCTCCAAGACAACTAAGACACAGACAAGACAACAAGGCTAACTCCTCCAAGACAACTAAGACAAGACACAACTAAGAATAACTCCTCCAAGACAACTAAGACACAGCTAACTCCTCCAAGACAACTAAGACACTCCAAGACCAAGACCAAGCAACTAAGACACAGCTAACTCCTCCAAGACAACTAAGACACAGCTAACTCCTCCAAGACAACTAAGACACAGCTAACTCCTCCAAGACAACTAAGACACAGCTAACTCCTCCAAGACAACTAAGACACTAAGACACAGCTAACTCCTCCAAGACAACTAAGACACAGCTAACTCCTCCAAGACAACTAAGACACAGCTAACTCCTCCAAGACAACTAAGACACAGCTAACTCCTCCAAGACAACTAAGACACAGCTAACTCCTCCAAGACAACTAAGACACAGCTAACTCCTCCAAGACAACTAAGACACAGCTAACTCCTCCAAGACAACTAAGACACAGCTAACTCCTCCAAGACAACTAAGACACAGCTAACTCCTCCAAGACAACTAAGACACAGCTAACTCCTCCAAGACAACTAAGACACAGCTAACTCCTCCAAGACAACTAAGACACAGCTAACTCCTCCAAGTTCCCTCCACCACCCGTTTAGGCCAAATGGTCCGGGCTGGATTTCAGAAGACAAACAGGCCATCCTTCCTGACTATAAGCCTTTATGTTTATCCTGTCATCTTGTCTCACTTAAAGTCTTCCTCAAGTGTCTCAGAAAAGGTCCCTCTCCTTCTGAAAGAAGCCATATGCTTCTGGTTAACAGCTCTGCAATTTGTAACTCTCAGAGCCACATCAAGCCTGGCGCCGGGCCCATTGAAGTGGGCAAAGAGAGAGAGAAAGAGAGAGAGGGGGAGAGAGAGCAACAGAGAGAGCAACAGAGAGAGAGAGAAAGAGAGAGAGAAAGAGAGAGAGGGGGAGAGAGGCAGGGATCATGCCACTGTTCATCCCTCCATCCCTCCTCCCCCTCTCCCGATGCTGCTCACTGTGATGGAATTTGAAGAGTGGAGAAAAGGGGATTGGGAAGGAGGGGAGAGGAGGGGATGAGGGAGGTTATCTGCCCTGCCTTTAAGTGAAAAGCCCCATCATTCCGCATTTCACTCCCCAGAGCCGTTTATCATGTTCCTGCTCTGCGAGCGCTTTTTCCGAGGACACCTGTGTCAACTCCCAGGAGAGAAGGAGGGAATGAGGAGAGGTGAGGGAGAGGGGGAGACTGATGCAGGGCACGTGGACCGTTCAGCTTTCATCTTGTGAGCGCTCTCATAGGCACAGGTCACATCTGGCACAGGCACAAACCCCATAGAAACTTTAGACTCAAACTCTCTCTTTATGCTTAAGGCCCCTCATTGGTGCTCTGTCTCATCCCTCACTGTCAACATAGGAGGAAATTATGTCATAAGCATGTTGACATGCTAAATGCCTGTCAGTGCGTCAAAAAGAGAGAGAGTGTGCGTGTGCGTTTTTGTTTGAATGAATGACCCCCAGCTGTAGCTTCAGGTTAACATTTGATTATGTGTCCAAAGAGTAATTGTCCACTGCCCTATAACCCTTCTATCAGTGTAGCTACAGGCGAGGAAACGTCCACCCAGAAGTAGCTAGTTGCTAGGCGGACTGGGCTAATTATCAACCAGATCGGCACATGGAAAATATGCAGCAGGGATTTGCTCAGCAGACTTAGAACAGCACCTCCGGACATTAAGGCCCCGGTCCATAATAATCCTGACCAGGCAGGGAAGGAGGGAGAGAGAGGCAGTCATGTTAAAGGCATGTGCCATGTCGCCGTGTTAACCAATGATTAGCCACACGGTATTACAGCAGTCTCCTTTCACCGTCTAAAGAAACATTTTGAAATGCTAAATAGACAAACCTAGCCTAAGGGAAAATGTATGAAGGGACAAGCATGTTGAAAGAGGCCCCAAGTCGGCTGTTGAAATCGTATTTCAAATCAAATCACATTTTATTGGTCACATACACATGGTTAGCAGATGTTATTGCAAGTGTACCGAAATGCTTGTGCTTCTAGTTCCGACTATGCCGTAAAATCTAACAAAAGTAATCTAACAAATTCACAACAACTGCCTTTATGTGTACACACAAATACACACAAATGTAAAGGGATGACTAAGAATATGTACATATAAATATATGGATGAGCGATGGCCGAACGGCAAAAGCAAGATGCAGTAGATGGTGTAGAATACAGTATATACATATGAGATGAGTAATGTAGGATATGTAAACATTATTAAAGTGGCGTTATTTCAAGTGACTAGTGATATCTTTATTAAGTCCGCATATTTAAGTGGCCAGAGATTTGAGTCTGTATGTTGGCATCAGCCCCTCTATGTTAGTGGTGGCTGTTAACAGTCTGATGGCCTTGAGATAGAAGCTGTTTTTCAGTCTCTCGGTTCCAGCTTTGATGCATCTGTACTGACCTCGCCTTCTGGATGATAGCGGGGTGAACTGGCAGTGGCTTGGGTGGTTGATGTCCTCTATGATCTTGTTGGCCTTCCTGTGACATCAGGTGCTGTAGGTGTCCTGGAGGGCAGGTAGTTTGCCTCCGGTGTTGCGTTGAGCAGACCGCACTACCCTCTGGAGAGACTTGCGGTTGAGTGCGGTGCAATTTCCGTACCAGGCGGTGATACAGCCCGACAGGATGCTCTCGATTGTGCATCTCTAAAAGTTTGTGAGTGTTTTAGATGACAAGCCAAATTTCTTCAGCCTCCTGAGGTTGAAGAGGCGCTGCTGCGCCTTCTTCAAAACACTGTCTGTGTGGGTGGACCATTTCAGTTTGTCCGTGATGTGTACACAGAGGAACTTAAAACTTTCCACCTTCTCCAGTCCTGTCCTGTCGATGTGGATAGGTGGGTGCTCCCTCTGCTGTTTCCTGAAGTCCATGATTATCTCCTTTGTTTTGTTGACGTTGAGTGAGAGGTTATTTTCCTGACACCACGCTCCAAGGCGTGTAGGCCGTATGCCGTCTCGTCGGTGTTGGTAATCAGGCCTACCACTGTAGTGTCGTCTGCAAACTTGATGATTGAGTTGGAAGCATGCATGGCCACGCTGTCAAGGGTGAACAGGTAGTACAGGAGAGGGCTGAGAATGCATCCTTGTGGGGCTCCAGTGTTGAGGATCAGTGGGGTGGAGATGTTGTTTGCTACCTTCACCACCTGGGGGCGGCCCCTCAGAAAGTCCAGGACCCAGTTGCACAGGGCGGGGTCGAGACCCAGGGTCTCGAGCTTAATGACGAGTTTCGAGGGTACTATGGTGTTAAATGCTGAGCTGTAGTCAATGAACAGCATTCTTACATAGGTATTCCTCTTGTCCAGATGGGTTAGGGCAGTGTGCAGTGTGATGGTGATTGCATCGTCAGTGGACCTATTGGGGCGGTAAGCAAATTGGAGTGGGTCTAGGGTGTCAGGTAGGGTGGAGGTGATATGATCCATGACTAGTCTCTCAAAGCACTTCATGATGTCAGAAGTAAATGCTACGGTGCGATAGTCATTTAGTTCAGTTACCTTAGCTTCCTTGGGAACAGGAACAATGGTGGCCATCTTGATGCATGTGGGGACAACAGACTGGGATAGGGATTGGTTGATTGGTCTATGTGTCTGTAAAGATTTGGGTACGTTGAAGATTTTGACACGAAACGTAAATCCTTAGCACTTTGGGACTTGAGGTTAGAAGATGTGAAAGATATATTTAACAAGTTGTGACTTTTACCTGTTAAATAAACTCTACATAGTGCACTACTTTAGACCTTAGGGAATAGGATGCCATTTGGGGTCTAGCCACTGTGTTTTTGAGGCTGCTGCTCGTCTCAACACCCGTCATAACACTGTGTTTTTGAGGCTGCTGCTCGTCTCAACACCCGTCACAACACTGTGTTTTTGAGGCTGCTGCTCATCTCAACACCCGTCATAACACTGTGTTTTTGAGGCTGCTGCTTGTCTCAACACCCGTCACAACACTGTGTTTTTGAGGCTGCTGCTCGTCTCAACACCCGTCATAACACTGTGTTTTTGAGGCTGCTGCTTGTCTCAACACCCGTCACAACACTGTGTTTTTGAGGCTGCAGCTCGTCTCAACACCCGTCATAACACTGTGTTTTTGAGGCTGCTGCTCGTCTCAACAC
>NC_056444.1:31845424-31870424 GCF_018296145.1 Oncorhynchus tshawytscha
TCCCCCCCTCCCCCATCTCCCCCCCTCTCTCCCCCTCTCTCTTCCTTACTCCTCCCATCTCCCATCTCCCCTCCTCTCTCCTCCCCTCCTTTCTCCTCCCACCAGGACCATAGAGACATACAGAGACACAGAGTTCACAACAGAGCATTTAACATTTTCATAGTGCCGTTGAGTCATGCAGATCATTTAGGAGATGCCCCCCCTCCTCCCACCACCACACACACCAGGCCATCCTACACTGGATGGTAGAGGAGTCATGCCCTTTCCCCCTAAACCCCAGTTCATACACCCCCCTTTCTGTGTTATAATGCTGAATCTGAGCCATCAGACCCTGTCCTGGTGAACCCCCTCTCCCTTTCATCTGTGTGTCTGGATGTAAGGCCTGGTTGTACATGGCATGTCAGAGTGAGCGGAGGTGATAGGTTGAGAGGGGAGCAGAGCAGCAGCCTGACCTTCACTCACCACTGATCACAGGCTTACTAATCAGAGATAAGCACCAGGCCTCCAGACCTGCTTAACATCTAGACAGAGGAACACACACACACACACAATGTGTCACAAACTAATTTAAAGTGCTCAGTGGAGAGTGTCCTGGTTTCACTTTTATTGCATTCTTTTCTTTTGACATTCTCTTATTCCCTTTTTTCCCTTTCTCTCCATTTGTTTCCTCTTTTTCTCAGTGGCTTTTGAGAACTCTCTCCACTGAGGCCAGACCATACCCACCTCAACACTAAACCAGGCCAGACCATACCCACCTCAACACTAACCCAGGCCAGACCATGCCCACCTCAACACTAAACCAGGCCAGACCATACCCACCTCAACACTAAACCAGGCCAGACCATACCCACCTCAACACTAACCCAGGCCAGACCATGCCCACCTCAACACTAAACCAGGCCAGACCATACCCACCTCAACACTAAACCAGGCCAGACCATACCCACCTCAACACTAAACCAGGCCAGACCATACCCACCTCAAAACTAAACCAGGCCAGACCATTCCCACCTCAACACTAAACCAGGCCAGACCATACATCACCTCAACACTAAACCAGGCCAGACCATACCCACCTCAACACTAAACCAGGCCAGACCATACCCACCTCAACACTAAACCAGGCCAGACCATACCCACCTCAACACTAAACCAGGCCAGACCATACATACCCACCTCAACACTAAACCAGGCCAGACCATACCCACCTCAACACTAAACCAGGCCAGACCATACCCACCTCAACACTAAACCAGGCCAGACCATACCCACCTCAAAACTAAACCAGGCCAGACCATACCCACCTCAACACTAAACCAGGCCAGATCATACATCACCTCAACACTAAACCAGGCCAGACCATACCCACCTCAACACTAAACCAGGCCAGACCATACCCACCTCAACACTAAACCAGGCCAGACCATACCCACTTCAACACTAAACCAGGCCAGACCATACCCACCTCAACACTAAACCAGGCCAGACCATACCCACCTCAACACTAAACCAGGCCAGACCATACATCACCTCAACACTAAACCAGGCCAGACCATACCCACCTCAACACTAAACCAGGCCAGACCATACCCACCTCAACACTAAACCAGGCCAGACCATACCCACTTCAACACTAAACCAGGCCAGACCATACCCACTTCAACACTAAACCAGGCCAGACCATACCCACCTCAACACTAAACCAGGCCAGACCATACATACCCACCTCAACACTAAACCAGGCCAGACCATACCCACCTCCAGACTAAACCAGGCCAGACCATACATACCCACCTCACAACACTAAACCAGGCCAGACCGTACATACCCACCTCAACACTAAACCAGGCCAGACCGTACATACCCACCTCAACACTAAACCAGGCCAGACCGTACATACCCACTTCAACACTAAACCAGGCCAGACCGTACATACCCACCTCAACACTAAACCAGGCCAGACCGTACATACCCACCTCAACACTTAACCAGGCCAGACCATACATACCCACCTCAACACTAAACCAGGCCAGACCATACCCACCTCAACACTAAACCAGGCCAGACCATACATACCAACCTCAACACTAAACCAGTCTTTGAGCACTCTCTCCACTGTGGCCAGACCGTACATACCCACCTCAACACTAAACCAGGCCAGACCATACCCACCTCAACACTAAACCAGGCCAGACCATACATACCAACCTCAACACTAAACCAGTCTTTGAGAACTCTCTCCACTGTGGCCAGACCGTACATACCCACCACAACACTAAACCAGTCTTTGAGAACTCTCTCCACTGTGGCCAGACCGTACATACCCACCTCAACACTAAACCAGGCCAGACCATTCATACCCGCCTGAACACTAAACCAGGCCAGACCGTACATACCCACCTCACCACTAAACCAGGCCATACCATACATACCAACCTCAACACTAAACCGGTCTTTGAGAACTCTCTCCACTGTGGCCAGACCGTACATACCCACCTCAACACTAAACCAGTCTTTGAGAACTCTCTCCACTGTGGCCAGACCGTACATACCCACCTGAACACTAAACCAGGCCAGACCATACATACCAACCTCAACACTAAACCAGTCTTTGAGAACTCTCTCCACTGTGGCCAGACCGTACATATCCACCTCAACACTAAAACAGGGCAGACCATACATACCAACCTCAACACTAAACCAGTCTTTGAGAACTCTCCACTGTGGCCAGACCGTACATATCCACCTCAACACTAAAACAGGGCAGACCATACATACCAACCTCAACACTAAACCAGTTTTTGAGAACTCTCTCCACTGTGGCCAGACCGTACATATCCACCTCAACACTAAACCAGTCTTTGAGAACTCTCTCCACTGTGGCCAGACCGTACATATCCACCTCAACACTAAACCAGTCTTTGAGAACTCTCTCCACTGTGGCCAGACCGTACATATCCACCTCAACACTAAACCAGTCTTTGAGAACTCTCTCCACTGTGGCCAGACCGTACATATCCACCTCAACACTAAACCAGTCTTTGAGAACTCTCTCCACTGTGGCCAGACCGTACATATCCACCTCAACACTAAAACAGGGCAGACCATACATACCAACCTCAACACTAAACCAGTCTTTGAGAACTCTCTCCACTGTGGCCAGACCGTACATATCCACCTCAACACTAAACCAGTCTTTGAGAACTCTCTCCACTGTGGCCAGACCGTACATATCCACCTCAACACTAAACCAGTCTTTGAGAACTCTCTCCACTGTGGCCAGACCGTACATATCCACCTCAACACTAAACCAGTCTTTGAGAACTCTCTCCACTGTGGCCAGACCGTACATATCCACCTCAACACTAAACCAGTCTTTGAGAACTCTCTCCACTGTGGCCAGACCGTACATATCCACCTCAACACTAAACCAGTCTTTGAGAACTCTCTCCACTGTGGCCAGACCGTACATATCCACCTCAACACTAAAACAGGGCAGACCATACATACCAACCTCAACACTAAACCAGTTTTTGAGAACTCTCTCCACTGTGGCCAGACCGTACATATCCACCTCAACACTAAACCAGTCTTTGAGAACTCTCTCCACTGTGGCCAGACCGTACATATCCACCTCAACACTAAACCAGTCTTTGAGAACTCTCTCCACTGTGGCCAGAGTACATATCCACCTCAACACTAAACCAGTCTTTGAGAACTCTCTCCACTGTGGCCAGACCGTACATATCCACCTCAACACTAAACCAGTCTTTGAGAACTCTCTCCACTGTGGCCAGACCGTACATATCCACCTCAACACTAAAACAGGGCAGACCATACATACCAACCTCAACACTAAACCAGTTTTTGAGAACTCTCTCCACTGTGGCCAGACCGTACATATCCACCTCAACACTAAACCAGTCTTTGAGAACTCTCTCCACTGTGGCCAGACCGTACATATCCACCTCAACACTAAACCAGTCTTTGAGAACTCTCTCCACTGTGGCCAGACCGTACATATCCACCTCAACACTAAACCAGTCTTTGAGAACTCTCTCCACTGTGGCCAGACCGTACATATCCACCTCAACACTAAACCAGTCTTTGAGAACTCTCTCCACTGTGGCCAGACCGTACATATCCACCTCAACACTAAACCAGTCTTTGAGAACTCTCTCCACTGTGGCCAGACCGTACATATCCACCTCAACACTAAACCAGTCTTTGAGAACTCTCTCCACTGTGGCCAGACCGTACATACCCACCTCAACACTAAAACATCACTCGCATTAAAAAAGGCCCAGGAATTTATGACTGGTGCAAAACAGACGGAACCCTCGACCTTGTTTCGTCTTAACAAGGAGTCCCTCTTCCTCTCTCTCTCTCTCTCTCTCTCTCTCTCTCTCCATGCCTCTTTATGAGGTCACTTAGTGAAAACCCTCTCTGGTCTTACATTAATACAGCCCCAGGTTTTAGGGCCTGCTCATAGCTTCATCAACACACTAGTTCTCTCACCTCTGTGTGGGGGGGTATGTGTTTATTGTGTATGAACACCCATGTGACAGGCCTAGGGCAAGCAAATACTGACTTAACTCCTAACTTTACACACACTCCCACCTTCAGCTGTGACCTTGGTAACTGACAATCTCCCTCTCTCTCTCTCCTTCCCTCTCTACCCCCTATCTCTCCACCCTCTCCCTCTCCCCTCTTTCCCCCCTCTCCCTCTCTCCCTCCCTCCTTCCCCTTCTCTCTCTCTCCAGTTGGTCCGTACATTGGGCGGTACTGTGGTCAGAACACCCCTGGTCGTATCATCTCTTATACGGGCATCCTGGCCCTGATAATCAACACAGACAGTGCCATCGCCAAGGAGGGATTCTCTGCCAACTTCACTGTGTTGGAAAGGACCGTGCCAGAAGGTAGGTGACTGTCTATCATCAATGGTCCGATTACAATGAGAGATGCATTATTTTAACTGTCTACTAGGATAAAATGTTTAAAAAAAGATCTACATTTAGCATTTGCTAAAATGACCTTTCACCATGAATGATAAAGCTACAATCCCTTTACATACTGAAACTACCATACACCCCTCCCTACATATGAGGGTTGGTCCCTGTTCCACTGCCACACGTGTAGTTTAATGTGGGACTAAAGTAAGTTAATAAATCATCAGCTCCCAGTCTTTTCATTAAGGAGATGTGATACAAGGCATGGGCCATCTCCCCCAGTTTACGAGGCCTGACTTCAACACAGTGGGCTGTGGGGGCAGAGACACCGGGGGTGGACAGTGCCTCACCAGCCCCCCCAAACAGTCATCTTCGTCCTGGGGCACGGCCCCAATGACCCCAATTTGGGAAATGCTCCGGCTAAACATTTCATTGATGAAACACAACCACCTTGAAGCCCATAAATCTTTCCACAAGCCACCCCTCCAGTCATTCCCCCCCCCCCCTCCGTTGGGTTGTTATGGCGATGACTGGTGTTAAAAAAGCACTAATCATCCCAGATGGTGCTAGGTCCCCCGTGGGGAGTAGTGATATGCATGTGTGCTGAGGTCCCTAGATAGACTCACACAGAGCCTGAGCACAGCCGCATACAGCGATGACTGCCTGTGTCCCTACAGCTCAGCACCATGGCAACGTAAACATAACATGTGTTCAGACTGAACACTAATCCACCAGTATTACATTTATTAGATAGGGACAGATACAATCAAAACACTAATCCACCAACATGAACTCATCAAGTCACTGCATTATTTGACATCTGTCGTACTTACCTAATTATGCAGTTGGCAGCTTTACGACCTGGCTGAATGGATCCTCATATCACAGAGACGGAAGATCAAGTCTCTGACAGTTTTTATCCACTGTGGTGCTCTAGTAGGAATGTATTATTACGCCCTTTGATGTATAATCTATGGGTTTTCCTTTTTACCCCGTACATATTATAAGACTTGTACACTTCAGTCGAGAGGGGGTTGTGTAGGATGGATAAGGTGTTGCTTTGATGGTGATGAAGCAGGCTTGTCTCCTCTCCCTGACAGCCCTGATTTAGGCTGCATAGGGCTCTGGTCAAAAGTAGTGCACTCTAAATGGAATAGGGTGCCATTTGGAACACTTGCCGACTATCTCCCTGATCCCCCAGCGCCACACTTCACGGAATGGGCTGCTGCTTAAAACGCAGGCTGATAGCTTATAGCTGATAGCAGCACACATGATCACATTTACCTCAGGGCTGAAAACCAGAGACTCTTTGTTTACAGTCAGAGGGCAGATAGAAGTTCAACTGGGTCTGGTTGATGTTTATGGAGAGATTCAGATTCCTCCTCCAACATGTTGATAAGAAGAAGAAGAAGGGGGTCTTTCAGAGAAGAGAAGAAAAGAGTGGAATGTGGTATATATATTTTTTCCACTCATCTTTGCATCTCTCTCTCTCTCTCTGCAGTAGTGAGTAAGGTATAGGGTATGCAGCAGTCAGGGACTGTCTATGAGCTAAAACAGATGGTCTCTCCTCATCTGTTTGATGCTGAACAACGCTGATTTACACAATACGTAACTGTGTGTGCCTGCCTTAATGTGTGTGTGTGTGATGTGTGTGTGTGTGCGCGTGTGAGTGTGCGTGCGTGTGTGTGTGTGTGTTTGTGTGTGTGGGGATGTGGGTGTAGGTGGGTGGGTGACTAGAGACAGCAGGGTCAGACTGGGGCCAGGGTCCGAGCCTGACCCTGGGGGTCATAGGGTCAGCGTCTAGACAACTCCGCTACATATGGGACTCCGGGGAATGGCGAAAGAAGAGCTCACCTCTTGACCTGGCCGGTGGTTGTATACTTACACACACACACACGCTCGCACGCGAGCGCACACACACACACACACACACACACTGGCTGACCCTGGACGGTAGCACCATGTCAACATAAACAAGGAGATGCCCTCTATCCTGCTTGGGACAGGGCATTCTGGGAGATTTACGGCCCAGAACACCGACAATAAACGTGCCCTAACACCCCGAGGGACAACAATATTAGGAAATGTGCACCATGTGCGAAACACATAAACTGCCTACAGGGAGCTTTAAAGTAGAGATGAACCAGCACCAGAGGAAAAACTACTAGCTCAACTTTAATGCATAATAGTTTCTCTTTTCCGATTACAGGTTACAGTGAACTTAGCCCTACACTGAATGTTTTATGACTAAAGCTTTATGTCTTGATGTAGCACCACACTTTCACTGTGCTTGCCTTCCATTTAAAGCCTCTGTGTGTGGTAGTGGGAGAGAGGAACTGGAAGCAAGGATCTGCTGAGCTGAGGCGGCACTGATGTGGCTCTTTATTCCGGCCACCAGAGTACCAGCCCAGACCCTGCCACTGAGTGTCCCTCTCCCCAGGGACCAGCTCTGTTTTGGGGGTTGATGTGTGCTCTGGCCTGGGATGACTGGATGGTGCTTTCAGCTCTAAATTTACACAATCTCTCTCCCCTTCTTTCCCACCACTTCTCCCTCTCTCTCTCTCTCTCTCTCTCTCTCTCTCTCTCTCTCTCTCTCTCTCTACATCTCTCTCTTTCTACCTCTCTCTCTCTCTCTCTCTCAATCTCTCTCCCTCTCTATATCTCTCTCTCTCTCGCTCTACATCTCTCTCTTTCTACCTCTCTCTCTCTCAATCTCTCTCCCCCTCTACATCTCTCCCTCTCTCTCTCTCACTACATCTGTCTCTCTCTCCCTCTCTTTCGCTCTCTCTCTACATCTCTCTCCCTCTCTCTCTCTCTCTCTACCTCTCTCTCGCTCTCTCTCTACCTCTCTCTCGCTCTCTCTCTACCTACATCGCTCTCTCTCTCTCTGTCTCTCTCTCAGACTTTGACTGTACAGACCCGTTGGGTATGGAGTCAGGGGAGATAGCATCAGAGCAGATCGTAGCTTCATCCCAGTACAACCCTGGCTGGTCCCCGGAGCGAGCCAGACTCAACTACTATGAGAACGCATGGACACCAGGAGAGGACAACAACAAAGAGTGGATACAGGTACAGTCTGCACCATAAGCACAAAGTAAAATATAACATTCTGCAGATGCTTTTATCCAAAGCGTGCATACATATTCGTATGGATGGCCTCAGCCAATCTTAGCGTGGCTAGCTCCATGCTGTACCAACTGGGCCACGCGGGACCGCCATGTGTCCCAAAGTCATCATAGAATTTCTCAAAGGTGGCTAATGTCTCATGATAAATAAGTGAAGAGAAAGGGTGTGTTTATAGCAGTAAAAAAAAAAGTTCATTACCATGTAAGTAATATGGTAGCTGTAACTTTTCCAAAGTCATCCACCCAAAGCTGCTTGAAGACAAAACAACCACAGGCTTTTTACAAGTCTTATTGAAGCTGAATCCCTGTCTGTACCCGGGTGTGTCCAAAATGGCACCCTATTCCCTATGTCGTGCACTATTTTTGACCAAGTCAAAAGTAGTGCACTATTTGGTGAATACGGTGCCATTTGGGACTCAGATCCAGAGTGGTGACTATAGTGGAGTTGACTCTCCTTCCTGGTCCAATCCCAGAAGTCTGTCTGCTCTGAGGACACCCCTGTGGCATGCTGGGTACATCTTTTAAGGTGATCCAGAAATCTGGTGATTAATTTATGCTTCCTGTGGAACTCCAGGCTAGCTGTGGATTCCAGACACTCCACAAAGTCTCTCTCTCTCTATCTCTCTCTCTTTCTCTCTCTCTCTTATCCGCTGTGGTTACTGCCCCGGGGGACATATCCACCAACACACACGCATGGTTATCATAGGGTTTTACTGTACTGCATGTGTGCTGGGATCTGCATTAACATTCACAGACAGAGAACTTAATATGAAAAGACTGGAGCTCTGTCTCTGATCCCAAAGGCACTGCTATGTCACATACCCTAGAGCCTGTTATTGTGTTGAAGTGGTTACCCCACTGACCCAACCATACACTACATTACCTATACAAGTTATTTTATGATAGTCCGTCCACGCGTCGCTGAAAAGTTGAAAGTTTGCCTCGACTGTACGTATGTAGTCCTCAAGAGGCTTTATAATAGTCCACTGGTGTGGCTCAGTTGGTAGAGCATGGTGCTTGTAATGCCAGGGTTGTGGGTTCAATTCCCATGGGTGACCAGTATGAAAAAGTACTGAAATGTATGCTCTTGCTCAAGATAAGAGCATCTGTTAAATGTAAAGCTGGCTTGGAGACAGATATTTTAGGCTTTCCCAAAATATTAGGTTTTCCTTATTGCTATGAAAATATTGTCCTGAGGGCCCCTGTTGCCCCTTCCAGACTAATTGAATTCAAGGAGTGGGAGTGTGTTTGTTTTTGTGTGTGTATGTCTGTGGAGGAGGCCCTTGGCTCTGTGCTCTGTGGGGGAGTGGGAGGGGAGCCCTGGGCCTGGCAGGGGCCCATTGTACTGGAGAGAAACCAACGCCTGTGCCCTAAATGACACCCTATTCCCTATACAGTAGTGCACTACTTTTGATTAGGACCCATATAGTAGTGCTCTGGCAAAAAGTAGTGCCATTTGGGATGCATACACACACTCCCGTCCCAGACTACTTCCTGCAGCAGTTCCTTTAGAGGAGAGGGTTAAAGTTGTGTGACGTTGATTGTCCCTCAGAGGGGAAGTTACACAGTTAAGCCCTAAGATGTTGCATCTATTGGGACATAGAGGAGGTCAATGATTGACAGGACACAGGTTCATACTGGAGATAGGCACAACTTCATTGTCATGAGTCCTATCAGGTCTGGACATAACCTGTGAGTTTGACCAGAGAGCTATGACCATAGAGATCCTATGGCTTAGTTTCATCAACAATCAAGATGCAATCATGATTGATAAGTGGAAGGATAAGCAGTTTCTAAGAAATACTGTAGATACTATGGTCTTGTCCTTTCCCAGTGTTGCTAGATTCAGCCTATGTGTCCTGAGAGACTTAATTCAGTGGGAATCTGACTCAAATACCTATTTGTGTTAATGAGGACTTATTTAAAACCAGCCCTTTAAACCAAGTGGGCCGTTCTGCTCTGTACTGTTCTGTTCTTCACTGTCTTTCTCTCCTAATGAACGTCTGAATGTGTCTCTCTCCTGCTGTGCTGATTCCAGAGCAAAAGAACAACGATTTGGCACCTGTTCAGAATCCTCAATAGAGTATTGATTATGCTAGGGTTTTTATTTATTTATTTAGAAGCACACTAATTTCATAGTGTAGAGAATCATTGTACCATCTAAACCGCTGAGACATATATTTTCCATCACCCATCATATTGTATTTTTTGCTGTTTGAAGCTGGAGTACAAAACCAAAAGTAAAAGACGCAAAAAACTAAACTTAAGAAAGGGAAGCCTAGAAATAGCGGACATAGAACAGATCTACAGCTTCTTAGACTTTCAATTAGAATGACAGATCTATAGCTCACATTTCTATGTGAATTTGGTCAGGTTGCCTAAAAAGTGACATATGGCAGCTTAAATTGTATTCAGCAGTAAAATACAGCAAGATAAAAAGGGGATATTATCTGTTGGGCGCTCCAAAGCCAGATGACAAAGAAGTGGATGCCTGGCACGTTTGTTTCTACGGTAACAAAGAGTGAATTCCGTGTTGGTATGGTGTGTGATTTATAATTTCTTGAAATCTTTGCCACTGCGCATATATGCCCTCCCTGAGCTCATGAAGAGAGAGAAGTTTCATTATAACAAGTGTTATTAAAAGAATGGGGTTCTTCATTTCTCTTTCATTAAGATTGTCTGAGGGAGGGAGCAGCAGCAACAACAATCTCTCCCCATCGTTAATGGCAGGCGCACTCACGGCACCACGAGACAAATCATCCCTCACGCCTGTTAGATGGATATCAATTCATTATTCATTTAATTAATTCTCTGTATGCAATTTGCACCAGACGGTTTTATTAGCTATTCATGACAGGCAGTGGGGTTTGAGGGGTTGATATCTCAGGCATATTTCTTCTCTGCCTATAGTTTATTCAGATAACATATATCTAGAGCTGGAGAGCGTAGGTTTGTCAACTATTTTAATGCTTCCTCTCATGTTAATGTATTGAGATGAGGAGCAGGGCAACATGGTGGGGTTTCTCCTTCTGTTAATTAGGCTGGTGGGGTTTCTTATGGCTTAGCACGGAGCTCTGGTGGGTTAGCTATTCCTCACACTCTATTGTCCCAGAGGAATAGTCCTTTGGTGTGTGTGTCTGTGTGTGTGTGTGCGCGAGCACACGTGTGTGTGCATGCCTAAATGCGTGTGGGTAGGTGGACAGGCGACCTTTGAGGCTTCTCACATCCACCAGGAAGTGTATTTATAATCGTTAGATAGCTATTCCCCTTTCCATTCCCATGTCAGCCACGTCTAGAGGGAGGTACAGTGAATATCTACCTTTGTGGATCCTCCATCTGTTTGAAGCCCCCAGAAGGGGAATAGTATGGATGTATGTAGCAGCAGGTTGCTGTGATGATGAATGAACTCACCTTTAGCCAGATAGTGTATTTTTGGGTTGGTTCCAATAGGAAGACCTGAATGGTGCGTGATGGGCCTGGTTCCAATAGGAAGACCTGAATGGTGCACGACAGGCCTGGTTTGAATAGGAAGACCTGAATGGTGCGTGACGGACCTGGTTCCAATAGGAAGACCTGAATGGTTTGTGACGGGCCTGGTTCCAATAGGAAGACCTGAATGGTGCACGACAGGCCAGGTTCCAATAGAGAAGACCTGAATGGTGCGTGACGGACCTGGTTTCAATAGGAAGACCTGAATGGTGCGTGACGGACCTGGTTCCAATACGAAGACCTGAATGGTGCGCGATCGGCCTGGTTCCAATAGGAAGACCTGAATGGTGCGTGACGGACCTGGTTTCAATAGGAAGACCTGAATAGTGCGTGACGGACCTGGTTCCAATAGGAAGACCTGAATGTTGCTTGACAGGCCTGGTTCCAATAGGAAGATCTGAATGGTGCGTGACGGACCTGGTTTCAATAGGAAGACCTGAATGGTGCACGACAGGCCAGGTTCCAATAGGAAGACCTGAATGGTGCGTGACGGACCTGGTTTCAATAGGAAGACCTGAATGGTGGGTGAGGGCCCTGGTTTCAATAGGAAGACCTGAATGGTGGGTGAGGGCCCTGGTTTCAATAGGAAGACCTGAATGGTGGGTGACGGACCTGGTTCCAATAGGAAGACCTGAATGGTGGGTGACGGACCTGGTTCCAATAGGAAGACCTGAATGGTGGGTGATGGACCTGGTTCCAATAGGAAGACCTGAATGGTGGGTGACGGACCTGGTTCCAATAGGAAGACCTGAATGGTGGGTGACGGACCTGGTTCCAATAGGAAGACCTGAATGGTGGGTGACGGACCTGGTTCCAATAGGAAGACCTGAATGGTGGGTGACATACTAGGAGGAAATACCTTCACCCGTACAGTACATTTGGCCCTCTGACTGAGGGAGGACAGCTATATTTTTGGAGGACATTCACGTTGTCTCCGACCTGAAAACAAAAGCGGAGGGAAGATTTCCTGGTCCCCCTGGGACACTGACGTCACACACACATATACACACAGACACACACGCACACTTCGACGCTGACGCCATGAGGAATGGGCTCTGTCAGGAAAGGAGATAGAGTGGGAGAGAGGTTTTCCCTAGGCCTGAGTGATGCCATAAAAGCAAGATGGCATCACAGAGTCTAACATCTTGCCTCAGACAGCAACCATTGATCTCACACACACACACACACACACACCATGAATAATACATGCTGTCCCTGAGAGAGAAAGTCAATACCTGAAATCATTTCTATCGTCTATCACATAAGGATAAGATACAGGTTATTCATAGTATTCTTCTTTACTGATGAGTTCAATGGTAAATGTTCTCCATATCTGTAGGATTTATTTGCAAACAGGTTATAGCCATAATTATCCATCTTGCGTCATAAGTGCATTATCGGTATTTACAGCATGATCTGTTTTATCTTACACACATCTCGCCGACAACCCAAATGATTTAATCGTAAGTAAAGATCTGGAGACAAAAAAAGAGTGTTCCTTCTCTCTAAGCACTCTGGGAAAGGATGTTGACTTTAATCTTGTTTGTTAGGAGAAAACCAGTTGATGAAAGAGCAGAAAATTAAAAACAATGTTTTCATAAAACTGCCCTAATCTCACTCATTTGGCTTTGGCCCAGTAAAGTCACCAAGTGCAACAGGAAGTAATTATATGTTAACATATGGCTGCATGGAGGAAGGCCATGTCTTTCCCCATGGAAACCGCTAGTACGCAGGCACACAGTGGTGGAAAAAGTACTCTATTTTCATACTTGAGTAAAGATACCTTAATAAAAATGGCTCAAGTAAAAGTGAAAGTCACCCGGGAAAATACTACTTGAGTAAAAAAGAATATATATATATCAAATCAAATCAAATCAAATGTATTTATATAGCCCTTCGTATATCAGCTGATATCTCAAAGTGCTGTACAGAAACCCAGCCTAAAACCCCAAACAGCAAGCAATGCAGGTGTAGAAGCACGGAGGCTAGGAAAAACTCCCTAGAAAGGCCAAAACCTAGGAAGAAACCTAGAGAGGAACCAGGCTATGTGGGGTGGCCAGTCCTCTTCTGGCTGTGCCGGGTGTAGATTATAACAGAACATGGCCAAGATGTTCAAATGTTCATAAATGACCAGCATGGTCGAATAATAATAAGGCAGAACAGTTGAAACTGGAGCAGCAGCACGGCCAGGTGGACTGGGGACAGCAAGGAGTCATCATGTCAGGTAGTCCTGGGGCATGGTCCTAGGGCTCAGGTCCTCCGAGAGAGAGAAAGAAAGAGAGAAGGAGAGAATTAGAGAACGCACACTTAGATTCACACAGGACACCGAATAGGACAGGAGAAGTACTCCAGATATAACAAACTGACCCTAGCCCCCCGACACATAAACTACTACCACATATATATATATACTTAGGTATCAAAAGTTAATGTAATTGCTAAAATATACTTAATATCGAAAGTAAATCATTTCAAATTCCTTATATTAAGCAAACCAGACGGCACGATTGTTTTTTTTTTTAATTTACAGATAGCCAGGACCACACTCCAACACTCAGTCGTCATTTACTAACAAAGCATTTGTGTTTAGTGAGTCCGCCAGATCAGTAGAGTACAGATACACCCCAAACAACTACGTACCTTACACCACTGCATACGCACATACACACACACACACACACACACACACACACACACACACACACACACACACACACACACACACACACACTCTAGCCTGCACTATTTTACAAAGAAAAACAGGTTAAATTCCACTTTTCCAGCCATCAGCCATCAAACAAACACTAATTACTGACTTCCCTGAAAACATTGTCTGCTTCCCAAATGTACTAAACTACTTGTGACCAGGTTCCATAGGGCTCCGGTCAAAAGTAGTGCACTATGTAGGGAATAGGGTGCCATTTGGGATGCAGACATTGCTTTAGCTCTCCAGCCGTTTATCCAGGTCCAGGGAGAAAAGGAAGGAGAGAGAGAGAGAAAAGAGAGAGAGGGGGGAAGAGGGAGTAAGGCAGTGCTGGGCTATGGGCTCATGTCAGCCACTAAAACAACTTGCTCAGCCATATCCTGTTTTCCTATGGACCCACACGGCCCCGTACAGCGGTCAACAGCCGTCCAAATGTGTTTTCAATTATCCATGGTCAGTGGGATGAAGTTTAGCACTCTCGGGGTATGTCCCATATGTCTCCACATTCCCTACCTAGTGCACTAATTTTGACAGGGGCCCTATGTGGGAATAGGGAAGTGGGTGCCATTGTCTTTGTCAATGAGAGCTCTTCAAGCTGCTGGGACCGTCTTGTCATCATGCCAGAGGATGAGTAATTAGAATAATGGGCTTGTAATTAACATCAGCTTCTCTCTGTTGATGAAGTCTGGCTAAAAGAAAGTGGAAGGAGACCGGGATTTGGCTGCCCTGTCAGATCTACTGTACGGTTAAAGCCCCCGACTCCGGACGACACACCGGTGTTTGAGCCCTGTCTGGGCCCCTCTGTCTGTGTCCATCTAACTTCATAATGTACTGTCATTAGAAAAAAAATCCGCTGTACAGTATCTAGGCCTGTCAGCCTCTTGACTGAAATATGTTGTTACTGTATCATAGTGGTCATCCACAGACAAGGCTGCTCCATATCCTGTACCAGGCTTGTCACTGACATGTCCTGATGAAGTCATTCTCTAGTCAGTTCCTTCCTGAGGTCTTGTTGCTTTGTTTCCTGAAGGACGGTGGTCATTAGTCAGTCATCTGTGGTAAGAGTGTAAGCAACCATGGAGGTCATTGTGGTTCCCTCCCAAATTCGCTATTTAGTGCACTGCTTTTGACCAGGGCCCACAGGGCCCAAAATAGTGCACTAAATAGGGGAAGAATGTGCCATTTCAGTTGCGCTCTATGTGTTTAGGGTGATTCAATAGGTAGTAAATCGTTAAAAAAAAAAAAACACCTGAAAGTAGGCTACTGTCTCAGACTGAAAACTGTAATCATTCCACATCGTCACACCGTCACACGCATGCATGCATGCCCGCAAGCACGCGCACGTGCACGCACACACACACACACACACACACACCTTTTATTTTTAGTCATCGTCATACCTTCACCCCACGTTAGACCCACCTCACACATCATCCCTCTTTGTCAGGATAAAATAGATGATCAACCGCTCAGGAAAGACGTGCATAATTTAACGGCACAAATGGCTAAAAATATGCCCGTAATTATGTCAGGTAAACCCTGTGATGAATGGAAGGTCTGAGAAGGAGCTCATAGGTCTCACAGCATTGCAGCGTCTTCGTGATAATCCAATTTTCGTGAAAAAGGAAGGAATTATACTTCAGGCTAATGGACTTTTTTAAAAGCACAAACTAATATTAAAATATAACAGCATCCAGTCAGGTGCTCTACATAGAATTAGAGGAAGAGGCCAACGCTGATGGATCGCTATCTTACACTGTTCAGAATGACTGTAGCCTGGTCCCAAATCTATTTGTGCTGTCTTGCTAACTCGTATGGTCACGCAAACCGTGACACTGACCATTGGCACCAATGGCAAGACAGCACAAACAGATCTTGGACCAGGCCAGTTTAGAAGTACAGTACCTGAACATGTGAGGTAACTGTTTGTTTGTTCTGGATGGCCACAATCTCCCGAGCCTGAGATCTACTGTAGGAAACCTGAGAGACTATCTCTGTCTGTCTGGTCTATGGCTACCAGCTGGTGTTTGACTTTGAAACACAGTGAGAGAATTCCCCCTCTCTGTGTGGTGATCAGTGATTTTCTGGGTTATTTGTTTTTTGAGAGACAGAGAGAGAGAGAGAGAGAGAGAGACAGAGAGAGAGAGACAGACAGACAGACAGACAGACAGACAGACAGACAGACAGACAGACAGACAGACAGACAGACAGACAGACAGACAGACAGACAGACAGACAGACAGACAGACAGACAGAGAGACAGAGAGACAGAGAGACAGAGAGACAGAGAAAGAGAGACAGCGAGAGAGACACACAGACAGACAGAGAGAGAAGGGAAAATGTAGTCTTGTGTTCCCCAGAGTTTCTCGATTATTAATTCAGCCCACACACCAACAGATGGGAAGTCTATTTTTTCCCAGTACACAGTCAGGGGGCAAGGCAGTGAAAGCCCAAACTCTCTGGTACAACTTATTTCATTAAAAACTCCTCATGAAAACTGATTGTAGTATTTTCGCACCAGTTGAATTATGAGGTAGTCAAACAGTGACAAACGGCTTTTGAAGCTCAACAGTTGTTCTCTGATCTGAACACTGTGTTCCCTTCTCTGCTCCAACCCCACCCCTCGGCTCTGCACAACGCTCACCTGACAGCCACAGAACAATGAGTCAACTGTATCCTCAGACAGTGATCCCAAATGGCCTGACCCTAACCCTATTCCCTATATAGTGCACTACTTTTGACCAGGACCCATGGGACTCTGGTCAAAAGTAGTGCACTATGGAGGGAATAGGGTGCTATTTGGGACGGAGACCCAGAGTTCCGTTGACTCACTCCACTATGGAGTGGATCTGATGACCGGTGGATGACGATTATGACAATGTCTGACACAGTCTGTGGGGATGATGATGATAAGAGGATGAAGTCATGTCATTGAACTTGAGGAACACACACACACACAAACACACACACACACACACAGTCTGATGTGGTGAAACTCCCTATGTTAATCTAATTGCACCAACAGGCTCAACTGACTGTGGGCCTACAAGGTTGAGCAACGGCATTAATGCTGTTTCTGCTTCTCTGCTTCCATTAGTCAGCGTAATGACTGGATACACACACACACACACACACACACATCAGTAGGCTAGGTGAGAGAACAGAACAGTATTCACCATTCCTTTAGTAGGAACAGGGAAAACTCTGAGAGAAAGAGTGGGAAGACGACAGAGAGAACAGAGGAGAAAGAGACGTGATTTCCCATTCAGCAGGATACTGATGATGTGCTGTAATTGTCTGGTTTTCTTAACAGGCCATTTCGTGGGAAAGGGGTGTGTGTGTCCCTGTAGATATGAATTACAACAGGGGACCAGATTGTATTGTGTCATTTGTCTCTGAGTGGGCACCGCTCCAAACACACCCTGGCTTTTCTCGAAAATCACAGTCGTAAAAAAAAAAAGTTAATGAAAATGAGCGTGTTTCTGTAATGTCAGCACGACGTGGTTATTATACTTGACACTCTTTCAGACAAGGATTACATCACCCATTAACGATGATTCACACGTTTTGCCAATTCACTAAGAGTTCGATAGCAAATAATCTATCACCTAAAAAGATATTTTCCTGGCTTTGCTGCACACACCCACACACACACACACACACACACACACACCCACACACGCACACACACACACACCCACACACGCTCCCACTATTTAAAAAAGTTCCAACAGCACGTTGGTTCAACTGGTAGAGCAGTTGGGTTTGGGTGAGCTATGCCATCTATTCCTCACACACCCACACACACTGCGCACGCACGCACACACACACACACACACACACACACACACACACACACACACACACACACACACACACTGCACACACACTCCTCCGTGTTAACTAAGTCCCAGCATGAATCATTATACCTCATTGTTTATTTTCTCTCTATTATTCAGCCGTTATTCTTTCAGCTCGCCTGTCCGGTATGACTGACCCTGGTCTGTTCGCACTGCTGTGGTTCCCTCCTTGGCTCTGACTGAAACAACAAGTCATTAATAAATCATGTGTCTCTCATTAGCACAGCCCTGTTATCATGCTCACGTCTGTGAAATTGATCCAGTCGGTCTCTTCTCTCCTTACGAGGCAACAGCCTTACAAGGCTCTGTCATTCCCATCCTCAGACCCCCAGCAAAGCAGCCCCAGCCGGCTTCTCTTCTCTTCTGTTTTTTATTTTACTGTCTTCCTTTTGTCTCCTTCTGTTCTGTCCTTTCCTCTCCCTCCCCTCTCCTCCCCTGGCAGTACTCAGTGTACTCTCCAGCCATACATTTTTGAACATGCTAAAAGTGGTCCTACGGGATGAATCAGAGCTCTGGCTGTCTGAGTCCACGGTCTGGAGGTACAGGGCAGAACATGGTGATCAGTTGACTTGTCACTGAGTCATAAAGAAACAGTTTGAAGGAGGCAGAAGGAACCATTTAGCCAGCCAACGACACAGCCTAACTGACTGACTCTGAATGTTCATGACTGTTCTCAATTATAGGGCTGGTGATGCTCTAATTCCATTATTCCATTACGGCTAATAAGGGTCCGATCAGGAGGGGTATCCAAGGCCAAGTCATCCCAAGTCATCCCATTCTCAGTAAGGCACTCTGTCATTGGTCCAGGGCAGCTGTGAAGCTGATGATGATGATGATAATGATAATGATGAAGAGGATGAGGAGGATAGACAGCAGGAGGAGGAGGACTTGCCTCGCCTCTCCCCACTCCTCTCTCATTTCCCCCCATCCAGACCACCCTCCATCTGTACTGGCACATTCTTCCTTCCTCTCGCACCCAGCCATGCGATGGGGATTGTGAATCGTCTGTTATTAAAAAGGAACGCTCTGAAACAGGGGATTTGGATTCTGTCTCTGTTTATGGGGCTAAAGAAATCTGGCCCTTTTTCCATAAGCCCAGTTGAGCTCCTAGGCAGGAACAAAAGTATGTTGTCTTTTTCTCTCTTTTCTTCAAATCCTCCAGAGCGGGCAGAGAACGGAAGTCATATAGAGACCTTTATTCATGCTCTCCCCATCTGGTTTTATCCTTAGCTTCTGCTCCTGAATACATTTAAAGTAGATGAATGACAACGGCATTGCCAATGTATTCACTGTGACGCGTGCGTTTGAGAGAGAGAGAGAGAGAAAGAGAGAGAGAGGAGAGAGAGGAGAGAGAGAGAGAGAGAGAGAGAGAGAGAGAGAGAGAAGCACTGTTCAAGGCTGTATGGATATCTTTAACATGCACTGTGATGCCTGCATTGGTTGGCTGGTGCTCTCGTCGACTGGTTTTAAAAGGCTGATCTCCCCGGCTCTCTCTGCTGATCTCCCCGGCTTTTCCAAATGGCACCATATTTCCTATGAGCCCTTTTCAAAAGTAGTGCACTATATAGGGAATAGGGTGCAATTTGGGATGAATCATTTGCTGTCACACACATCACATGCTGTAGTTGGTGTGGATTCATTAATCTCCACGAGGCCCCGTCTACAATCCATCAGTCTTAAGCCTCCTCTCAATCCAATATCAAAGCTTCTCTCTCACTCTCTCTCTCTCTTCCCACTCTCTCGCTCCTTCTCTCTTTGTCGCTCCCTCTTTTTTTACGCCTCTCCCTCCCTCCACACAGCACCGTAACGAAGCCAGCAGCCCGTTCCCTTCCCACAACTCCCACACAAACAACCCTTCGTTTGATTGACCCCCATGCGTTTTTTACTCCATTGCATCACTCCTTATTAGCCCCAGTGTGGCCAGTCGGAGAGAGAGAGAGAGAGAGAGAGAAAGAGAGAGAGAGAGAGAGAGAGAGGCTATGGACCGTTAAATACTAACAGTGCAGCGTATCCCCGCCACCCGCTACTGGAGGCCTCTCCTACGTGCCCTCCTCTCCTCCCTCAGTCACCCACCAATCTTTCCTCTCCTCCTCCTCTGTTCCGGCTGGGGGGGATGAGAGGTAGGGTTTAAGTGGGCTCCATAGGGGCAGCCCAGCAGATGGAATGTAAGTCCAGAGGTGTTGTTTTGGTCTCTCTGCGCGAGGGACTGGCGAGCCGAAACAGATCTTCCTGTCTCCTCTCAGAGTGGGGGTCTACCCACGTCTGGACTGCTGAATCAATCCAGACCCAGACAAATAGAGCTCCATCCCTGTTAGACAAGCTCGATGGGACATGGACCAGTCTATTTAAGGGGATCCATGGGGAGATGGGGGGGGTGTCAGGTCAGGATGTCCTGGTTGTTCAGAGGAGTACGAGTCACACACGGACAGGCAGCTCCAGGAGGATGGGCCTGCTTCTTTCCCGACAGACAGACAGACATACACAGTCAAGGTATAGAGAGAGCATGATGCTAGACAGACAGACACACACACACACAAACACATACAAACACACACACACACACTGTCCACAGTTCTGATAGAAAACAGTGTAACTGCTCTCTAACCCTGATGCTTGGTAAGCTCCTTCTCTTTAGTCTGTTCAGCATCATGGTCCTTTCAGCCGTACAGACTCTGTTCTGACTCCCTTCTATCCAATAGGCTCTTGGCCCTGTTCCCCCTGTCTGGCAGCCGGCTCGGGAAAATATAATAACATCAGTAATGTTACAGCAGTTCATGATTACTTTATGAAGCTCTGATTTTTTTTATGCAACCTTGTACTATTTGAAATTCAATCTATATCTCCTGTTTAGAATATTAGGAGGCCAATTCCATTCAATATTCACCTTCATCCAATAAGCTCTTGTCTCCCCATCACAGGAAATTAAGTTGAATATCATTCCATACTTCTGCTGTTTATTACATTCTAGTCATAGTTAAATGAGGTGCAGGCTAAAGGTGTTTTCCATTTTTTTACTCTTTTATGTCATCAGTGTTTGGACTTGCAGAACCGTTCTCTTTGCACTAAAACCCAAAGTCTTGCTGTATGTACTGTATGTGCCATTGGATTGTACTGACCGGTCCCTCTCCCTTCAGGTGGACTTGGGTTTCCTCCGGTTCGTGACGGCTGTCGGAACACAGGGGGCCGTTTCCCAGGAGACCAAGAAGACCTACTGGGTCAAGTCGTACAAGGTGGACGTCAGCTCTAACGGAGAAGACTGGATCACCCTGAAGGAGGGTTCAAAACAGAAGGTAAGAGAGATTACTCCTCACCCACTCTGTACCCCACTGCCTACCACTAACGTTGCATGGTATCATAAGCACATCATCTTTTCCTATACTTCAGCACCGTATGTATTACCGCAGTGATACTCGAATCATGTAGCAAAAGCAGAAGACATGCATCGACACCAGTTGAGACACATTTCTCAGAAGACTTACAGAGCTGTGGCACAATGGCCAACCAGACCCAGAATGCCAGTCATGTAAACTCACAACATATACATTTTCGTCATTTAGCAGATGCTCTTATCCAGAGCGATATTTCTGTGCTTTCAGCCAGAGTTGAATTGTGCTCTCCTCCTTAGTATTGGCTTGGATCTCTGCTTCAGCCACACAATATCTCAACAAAAGGGGAATGCCCCTGGTCTGGTCTGGTCTGTGTTCGGTTCTGTCTCTGTGGAACAGCGTTTTCTCCACCATACTATTATCCGCTTAGCGTGGTATGCTAATGCATTGTGTGGGAAACGATTTACAGTGCAGTACTACTGCCTCTCTCATAAAGACGCTACAGTAGTCATTTAGTTGGATGAAGTCATTGTTTACTGTGTGTCAGGCTCTGGTATTTGTCTGAAGAAGGAGAGCGGTTGACAAAGCCTTTAATAAACCAGGAGTGACAGGGATGAATGGAATGGGGAGGAGAGAGAGAGAGAGAGAGAGAGAGAGAGAGAGAGAGAGTGTCTTGACCAGACCAGAGACCAGAGAGTGGCTAACCTAATGATCTGACTGGATCTGACGATCGATCAGTTATCAGCCTGTGAAACAGACCAGAAGGCTCTCCGTCTGTAAACAAACCTCCATTAGTGGGTGTCCACACTCCACGGGCCCATCAAGAGGTTTGTTTGACCAGGCTAAGGATCTGTGGAACCTGTAGGTAGTCACCATTGTGTGTGTGCTACTCACAAGGGCAGCCATGTTTTCCCCATAGCGGCCAGAGCAGCTCTCTTTGTGTCTGTGTCTGTAATATATACCCCCTCCCCCTGCCCCTCAGGCCCAATTATTTTACGACCTCTCCAAAGTACACCGTTTTCTTTTTAAAGCAAGGTGATGTGAAAAGCCCTGTCTCTCAGTTCCGGCCTCTAAAGTGCTTTTGTGAGTAGTAGGTCCTATTTACTAGGTGCTGAGCCTGCAGGTTGAAGCTGTAGTGGGATGGTGATGGTGCTAGCTAGCTGGAAAAAAGCCATTTAATAGTTATTGGTGCGACAGAGGCGCCAGAGAGAGAGGAGCGCCGACCGGCGTGACATATAGGAGAGTGGATGACTCCGTTGACAACCATTACCCAGGAAACAGAGAGAGAGAGGGATGTAGGGACAGTGATAGAGAGGCTTTTGAGCAGACTAATGGTCCCGTTGGCCCTGCCTGCTGGCGTTTTAGCACTGCCTCCGTTCACCTTCACTTCAGCCCAGATGAGCTGTACTGCCACGCAACACACCGCTACTGCTTGGCTAGCACTCTCCTGCCACGGGGTTAACACCACCGTACCACCGGATGCCTACAGAGTGAGACTTAGCCAGGGTGATGTGTGATGGACTGTAGGGTGTTGTCAGCGTGTGCGTGCGTGTCACAGTTGGATACAACTGTAGGGTGAAGGTGTTTGTATATGGTTGAAATTGCAGCTGGGTCACAATCACAATAGTTGGTGCATTATGAACTGGGGTGAATATGGTTCATATCAAAAACGTAGGATGTTTAAGTATGAAACACTCATTTCCATATTCTGTACATGCTCAGGAAATGATACAGTATATAGTATATAGTCTAAAGACAGTAGCCTAATACGAACAATGAAGGGAGGCTGGCCTGCATATGGCCTTGTGCCCCGTCATTGAGCTCTGTTTCTGGAGCACTGTGTGAGGCGAGGCCAAGGCCTCAGTTGGCCCAGTAGGCCTCTCTCCTGGTGGCTCTACTACTACACTAAACCATCTCTGTGAATAATGAACTGCTCCTCTCCTCCCAGGTTTTCCAAGGGAACACCAACCCCACAGAAGTGGCCAGGAAGATGCTTCCCAAAGCCACGCTCACCCGTTTCATCCGGATCCGGCCTGTCGCCTGGGAAACAGGCATCGCTCTGCGCTTCGAGGTGTACGGCTGTAAAATATCAGGTCAGTACCATGGAGATCCCAATGCTTCACACTCTATATCTCTCTGTCTGGCAGCCAGACGCTACTTAACGTCACTCAGCGTGACATAGGGGCGGCAGGTAGCCTAGTGGTTAGAGCGTTTACATAGCAGATCGGTATATCCAGTTCGCTACTTGACCAAAAGTATGTGGACATGCATGTCGCATATCTCATTCCAAAATCATGGGCATTACTATGGAGTTGGTCCCCCCCTTTGCTGCTATAACAGCATCCACTCTGTGAAGGCTTTCCAGTAGATGTTGGAACATTGCTGCGGGGACTTCCATTCAATCACAAGAGCATTAGTGGGGTCGGGCACTGATGTTGGGTGAATAAGCCTGGCTCGCAGAAGGCGTTCCAATTCATCCCAAAGGTGTTCAATGGGGTTGGAATTTGGAAGCACCAAATCGTCTAGAATGTCATTGTGTGCTGTAGCATTAAGATTTCCCTACACTGGAACTAAGGGACCTAGCCCGAACTGTGAAAAACAGCCCCAGACCATTATTCCTTCTCCACCAAACTTTACAGTTGGCACTATGCATTGTGTACGGCTGCTCGGCCATGGAAACCCATTTCATGAAGTTCCCGACAAACAGTTCTTGTGCTGACGTTGCTTCCAGAGGAAGTTTGAAACTTGGTAGTGAGTGTTGAAACCGAGGACAGATTATTTTTACGCGCTAAGCGGTTCAGCACTTGGCGGTCCTGTTCTGTGAGCTTGTGTGTCCTGCCACTTCACTGCTGGGCCGTTGTTGCTCCTAGATGTTTCCACTTCACAATAACAGCACTTACAGTTGACCGGGGCAGCTCTAGCACGGCAGAAATTTGACAAACTGACTTGTTGGAAAGGTGGCACGTTGAAAGTCACTGAGCTCTTCACTAAGGCCATTCTACTGCCAATGTTTGTATATGGAGATTGCATGGCTGTGTGCTCAATTTTATACACCTGTCAGCAACGGGTGTGGCTGAAATAGCAGAATCCACTAATTTGAAGGGGTGTCCACATACTTTTGTATATATAGTGTAATACCATATTGGCCTACTGTAACATACTGTATGTAGTAGGACTATATTACAGTATGTTACACCAAAAACACCTCCTCAGTCATTTCTTGGCTGAAGCTGAATAGTCCAATATTCTTTCAACAATCATTAAAACTCAACAGTGCACACACTACAGGCTATACTTAGATTGAATCAAAATAGACCTACAAGAAATGCTAATATAGTCGTTTGTTCGCGCCATCTGCTTTAATTCGCTCAAGAAACAGTCATTCTAGAAGCTCTAAATGCATCTTCCCATGAAACTGATTGACTTCAAGTGACTGGCATGCAGTTTGGGCATTTCACCTGTAAAACAGGAAGAATTATCATTCACCATTGACAGATGATGGCCTACTTTGAAACGAGGAATGCCTAACTTGGTGTTTGAGGTGATA